>NC_045446.1:26371045-26445572 GCF_002776525.5 Piliocolobus tephrosceles | reverse complement strand
GAAGGAAGGAAGGAAGGAAGGAAGGAAGGAAGGAAGGAAGGAAGGAAGGAAGGAAAGGAAGGAAAGAAGGAAGGAAGGAAGGAAAGGAAGGAAGGAGAGAGAAAGAGAGAAGAGAGAGAAAGAAAGAGAAGAAAGAAAGAAAAAGAAGAAAGAAAGAAAAAGAAAAAAAGAAAGGAAAGAAAGAAGAAAGAAACAAGAAAGAAAGAAAAAAAGAAAAAGAAAGAAAAAGAAGAAGAAAGAAGAAGAAAAAGAGAAAAAGAGGAAAGAAAGAAGAAAGAAACAAGAAAGAAAGAAAAAAAAAGAAAGAAGAAAAAAGAGAAAGAAAGAAAGAAAAAAAGAAAGAGGATGTACTAAGAGTTTTAGAGCCTTTGCCAAATGTTCTGCTAGCAGGTTGGCCAAATTGGATGGAATCTTTTTGTTTAATTGGAATCTTCCTACCTTCATTCATGAATGTAGTTTGAGCATATAGCTAACAGTCCAACTTGGTGACATATTTGTGTTTGGTGAAATTAAGTACTAAGGACTGAGCTAAGCAATGCCTCTGCCCACTCCACCCCACCCCTTTACCTGTTAGCCTTTTCAAAAATTAGGGCTTGCTGATGATCCTGGTAGTTAATTATCTCACTTGGTCCATTAAGCTCTAACTTTACTGGATTTTCATTAAATCCTGAAGACTCTTCCATGCTCATTTTAGGGCCTTTTCACATATTAGTTTTTCTTCTACCTGAAGTGTTTCCCCACCCTCTTCTTACTATGGCTTGTTTCTACTCACACTTTGAGTAGCAACTGCACTATTAAATTCACAGATAAAATGTCAGTTGAATACAGTCTTGTCTCTCTATTTCCTCTTAATTTGTTTCTTTTTTCACAGAGATCAATATAATTTGCAATTATTTCAATATTAATTTCCATTCTTTGCCCTTTAAATATTAACATTATATTTTATTGAGGGCCTACTATGTGCCTGACATTGCTTTAAATCCTTTTTATAACTTAATGCATTCAATCATGTAAAAACCTTATAAAGCAATTATTATCAATCTTATTTGCAAGTAAAGAAAGTAGAGTTTAGACAGATTGTGATATGCTCACAATTTAATAGTTACTAAAAGCAGCTGACTACAGAATTGAGTTGTTTGTTAATTGTCTCTATGTTAATTGTCTCTATGTTATAGGTGATAGTATATACACAAACTATATTCCATGAAGAAGGGATAGAATCAGCTTTATTCTTTATTTTATTAATAGTTCCTACTATGGTATCCAGTATATACTTGGTACTGAATAATTAAATGAAAGAATCGGATATTTATGGTATCAGGAATTTTCCAAGCAGTTGTGCTTTTTCCAAATTACTGAGCTATGCTATCAGATAAATGATTTTTTTTCTTACTCCATATTTTTGTCAGAAAGTGTTTATTTTATTTATTTGGGTAATAGGGGGCCAATTCCTCAAAAATAAATTAATGCCTTCCCATTGTGGTGAGCTCTCACTTTAACAGAAATGAATAGTCTGAGAGAGTCGGTTGTTAAAAAGATTCTGGCTTTTGTTTTGTTTTGTTTTGTTTTGTTTCCTCCCTTTTTTTGCCCTCTGATCTCTGCACATGCTGGCTCTCCTTCCACTGTCCATCATGAGTTAAAACAGCCTGAGGCCCTCACCAGATACAAATGCTCTATCTTGAACCTTCCAGACACTAGAATTGTGAGTCAAATAACTTAACCTTTTTTGTTTATAAACTACCCAGTCTCCAGCATTCTGTTATTGCAACACAAAACAGACAGAAACAGTCCCTCAAGGCAGAGTACTGATTGATTCTGGGAAAATGTTATGATATAGTTGGATTGGTTTAGTGGTACAATGAAGCAAAAGTTTGAAAACTATTCTTGGTGCTAGACGTTAGACTGTTGGACTTGATAAGCAAACCTCTTTAGTTGGTTCACACGCAGTTCTACTTTCCAGAAGCAAATATTTTCTTGAGCAAGTAGTATGATTATTCTTGTTTGTTCTTTGTACTGCATAACACAATTATGGGAAAATATATCATGTACTTATATTAATAAAAAGTTTAACATAAGTATATAAAAATATGTGCAGTCTCATTATTATTTAGCACAGACATTTCAAATTACATTGGCTTTATTTCTCAACAGAAAATAGTGCTATTATATAAAACCTAAGTATGGACAGATGTTTGTTTGTTTCCAGCAAAAATGCAGAGTCACATATGAATATATCACTTTTTTACACAAATGTGTCTTATTTACCAATATAAGGTGGTAAAATTAGGCTATAGGTGTAATTTACTTTGCTTCACAAACTGTGGCAACTTCCCAGCCTATCTTACCAGGGGGTATATTGTTTCTAATTAGGGAGAATTGCATATTTTTAACTAATACTTTTTAAATTTTTAAAAAACTTAAAAAAAAAGAGAGACTGCAAAGTAGTGGAACATTCACAGAGAGTTGCAATTCTGAAGACTGCTGGTAAGGACAATCGATTTTCCCACTTCTGGTTTTATTGACTAGAAGATTTACAAACATGAGGATAAAATGCCTCACAATATACTGAGAAAACAATGTGTTTGGGTCTACTCTAAGTCTCTTTATAGAAGAATTTGGGGTTTAGTTTGTGTGTTGAAGAAAAAGGCCATCATGGAGTTTTCCATTTGCTATTTTGACAGCAATATGTTTTTCTTTTTCTCTTCTGAGACATAAGTGAACTGTAAAGAAGAGTTGTTCCCTTTACATATCTTGCAAAATTGTTTTCTGAAGCAACTAAACAGTGAAAATCACCAGTTAATTAAGAATAAAATAATTTCTATGAATTTACTCTTCATGGAGAAAGTGACTATAATTTATGTTGTAGCCATAAGAAAATTCAGATTATTACTTATTATCAATATGACATTCGATTGAGAGACAGTTTCTTTGAAAATAAAGAAATGCTACTCTGGAAGAAATAAGTTTGTAAAACATCTTTGTTACATGAATCCATTGGAAAATATCAATGTCATAGTGTCTGCAGGAAAAGGCCTTGTGTGTAATGTGAAATTTTGAGAGAAGAGTTTTTCTACAAATAGAAATTCATTTTGGGAAGTTATTCCACGTTAACTACAGGTACAAGATAAAGCAAATGTAACCTGGCTTGTTATACAAGTTTTCCTTTTTGTTCATTTGTTTGTTTTTGAAAGAGTCTTGAAAATTAACCAGTGAAGAAATATCCATTATAAGGGCTAATAATCTTCAGATTTGGAATACTTTGACATTCATTTCTAAGACCTCTGGTTATTTCTATAATTTACTTACTATCATGTACTTGCCACTTTAAAATCAAGCCATCCTTACGTCGCTCACACTTTTTTGTCTAGCCCATTTATCTCTCTGGCTATGAAGCTCACAAATGCTAAGTAAAATCACACTTTTCTTAGAGATAACATTGATGCTGTGATAGAAAAAAATGATTTAAAGTACTCACAGCTTTTAAGACTATTATCTGGAGTTGTTTATAACTTACAAGCCCTGTTCCAGAGCTAATATAGTCACAACGGTAATACAATCTATAAAACAAGTTTATTTAACTGGAGTTATTATATTTAAAATATCAACATTAGTACAATTCTTAGTTTCAATTCAAATCATGCTTGCCTTTTGGCTAGATGCTGGGACACTGAAAAAAATTTAAAAGATTAAAACATTAGACACTAATTGACAAGATCTTCTGAGAAAGTAACAGATTTATTATAGATATATTTGATAATTTTTTAAGTTTTAGGACATATGGTATTGCTTTGGTTACCTTTAAAGGGTTATTGAACTTAACGGTTAACCTGTCTAGCATCTTTTCCTGAGGGTTAGTTATCATCAGTTTTTGTAATGAAAGACAGGGCAGCATGGCTTACAAAGGGATTGGAATCCAATGTCCTGATGGTTTTAATTCCTGGTTCTGCCCCTTCAAGCTCTGTGAGCTGGGACAATTCAGTTGAACTCTCTGGTCCTCAATTCCTGCATCTTTAAAATGCAAGTAATATAAATCACAGAATTGTTAAAATGACTTAGTGAAGCTACAGAGTACTCATTGTTAAAATGATGAACTATGGGGTAGAAGATTGTGAAGTGTCATGTATTTGTAAGTTATTACTAGTAGTAATAGTAGTGGTATTAAAGTAAAACTGGTAAAATACAAGGAATACAAATGTGGAACAAATGAGCTGTGTTACATGTGACTGTAGGATTAACTTCCTAGTTTATTATTTTCAATTGTTTTCATACAAAGAAATGACAAAAAAACTTAAACAACTCTAAACACATTGTTAGTATATACATCAGTAGGAGAGATCTAGAAGCATATTTAGAAGCATATTTGTCGTGAAAATATTTAAAAGTATGCATGGTATTTCCTGATCAACTATGATTTGAGATACAAGTATGTGCCAGTATCAAAGAGATCGTTTGTTGGACAAAAGATCACACTCTAGAAACAAAGTAGTTACGGTGCCTCCAGCAATCACAGCCAACAGTCAAGTGAATAAAACTTGGAACAATTTTATCTTATTTAATCAACAGGAGGTACATAATTAATAATCTTGGTGGGACAAAAGAAAGAATTCATAAATAAGATCATGAATGTATTATTGTTAATATCTATGGAAAAGTCTTCTGACTAAAGACAATATAGTTAAATGAACAATTTTTAAACTGTTGTAGATAAACTTCATATAAGGTGATGAAAAAGAAGAAAAAATCAAAGGAGAAGGAGAAAGATTCATTTATTGATTGCTCATTTACCAGGTACTGTTCTAACAACTTTACAAAAATTATAATAATGAATCCTCTAAGTCATATGAACAAAGTAATGTTGGCCTCATTTTAAGTATAAAAACAGGTGAATTAAAAGAGCTTAATTAATTTACTAAATGTCAGCCAGTTATAAAATGATAGAATAGGGATTTGAATACAAGTAGCCTGACTCCACTTTATTGTTAAACTCTAAGTTTTCAAAAGTTTAAAAACCATAACTCTAACGCATATATAATATGAACACATTTCAAAGTTTCTAGTCAATTCATTAGTTAGCAATGGAACCAACAGGATTTTATGACCTGTTCAAAGAGCATATTGAGAAGCCACACACACTCTGCATGTACACACACTTCCCCATGCATACACAGTATTAGGGTACATTACTGGTTTCAGTATAAAACTGGTCAATGGCCAATGAAGCCATCAATTTCAAGGGCATCTGTTCAATTGGACTGAAGTTATTTGCAACTTTTTAAACATAATCAAATTAATACACAACTTTACTGAGTCTGTGACCTCTAATTAATAAATAGTCAGTTGAACTAAGATCATTGCCCAAGGTTGATGATCTTGGGTGGATTTCGTTCTCCTATATGATATTCCCCCCAGTGCTGTCATTCTGTCATACTTCATGGATTCAGATTATTTTGCTCACATAATGTTGTGCCTTTTTCACTCTTATAGTTTGGCAAGCAGAAGAGAGGGCTACAGCTCTTTTACTGCCATCATCCACCACTCAGAGAGCGGGAGCATTACAGTTCTTTCACTCCAGCAGTTGTCCTGTGGCCAAGAGGAATAAGGTACATGACCACTGCAGAGTGAGTAAGGCAGAGCAGAATTTTATTGAACAACAGAAAGAAAGCTCTTGGCATCCAGAGGGCACCCAAAAATTGTTCCCTGTCTTTGAGACTGAATCCAGGATTTTTATGGGCTTAGGATGGAGGAGTGAATGCTGATTGGTCCATGGTTGGACATACCTTCCAAGATGGCATAAGTTAATGATTTAGCATAGGAAGAGCAGTAGGAAGTAGTTGTTTTTTGCTCAATGTGATTCCCCTTTGAGCAATCTTTATAACAGAATTTCATCAGTAGGAGAGATCTAGAAATTATAACAGAATTTCCCATTGAGCTGGCTGATACTTACTCAGAGCTACACCATGGTTTGGAGCACTTCCTACCCAATCATTTTTTTATCCCCTCCCATTACACAAGTACCACCCTGAGACCATGATCTGAACATTTTCCATTCCTTCTCCTGCCTTCTCTCCTTTATCATTCATAAGTACTAACTTCAACAAATCTCTTGGTCTTCTGATGGTTTTGTCATATATTTTCTGAAGGACACAAACTGACACACTGTATTTAGGTAAAGAACTGATTTTAAAAAATCACATAATTATGTTAAGTACTTCCCTCTAATTGGAGAACCAATGCACTTAACCAACCAAACAATTGCAGCTCAGTGAGTTTAATGCAAGTATAAAAGTACTGAGAATTTACTTGGACACAATATTTGTTTCAACTAATTTTTGTCTGTTTAATTTTTCTGAAATAGGACATTTGTTAAGCAAGGGGGATGCACAGATGAGGATGATACATATTGTGAATGAGTACATAGTCTAATGATCCAGGGAGTGGGAGATTTGAAAGACATTGTTTAGACTGTGTAAGTGTCTACTGCCATTGAGAAGTCTCTTGTGGATGAAAATTGTATCCCTCGAATTCACGTCATTTAGAAAAGGAAGGCTTGTTGTTTGGACCCAGGCACCATCTCATCAAGAGTCAATAACATCTTCAAAGTAAGAGGAGATTATTATTAATAGCTGATTTGTTTGCTCATCATCAAGGACAAGAATGTCCTATCAGTAAGAGTCAATAGGTTGAAAATTCAGGAGTTTACACTGTGGGAAAAAGGAGGTTAAAATAGTGGACAAACACAAAAACACAATCCTATTAAATAATTCTTGCTTTTAGCAGTGGAAGCAATTCAATTGTTTAAAAATTGTATTAAGTCATCAAGACATTATTTAATTAAACCTTAATATTAAGCATTAAGATTTAAGCAAAAAATGATTAATCAATTTGTTCATCATTACAGCTTATAGTGAGCTTTTTGGTGTATCGAAGGCTTCTGATGAATATATTAACATTGGATGAATTTATAAATAAAACTATTTAGAGTTTTAGAACATTAATGTTATGCCTATAATAGAAAACAAAAATAATTACTAGAGAACATCTTTGAGAAACAGATGCAATGGTGTATGCATTTCTAATAAATTACTTACAGTTCATTATGGAACGATATGCCTTTGAAGACTATTAAATCAGTAGACTGCTATGTAATGAAATTATTTGAGACAAACTTTGACAACTGCCCTTAAATGTTCCTCTTCCTTCCAAGATGCATCATATTTATGGATTAAAAGAGAAGTTGACTCATAAAATAACTCTTTTTCTTTATGTGTAAAATGATTACTCTAAAAAAATATAATATGAATGTAAT
This sequence comes from Piliocolobus tephrosceles, assembly GCF_002776525.5. Lineage (NCBI taxonomy): Eukaryota > Metazoa > Chordata > Mammalia > Primates > Cercopithecidae > Piliocolobus > Piliocolobus tephrosceles. The sequence continues at coordinate 26,438,266 of NC_045446.1, read as the reverse complement.
TATATTGCCATCTGAAGCCTCTGTTCTTTCTGCACATGATAAAATAATCCATTTGATAACAATAAAAGCCAATTATGCAGGATATAGATTTCAGTGAATCTATTAGAGATTTGTGTGTTTATTCCTGCAAATCCAGAAAACTGTTATATATAAATTGAATTACTCTATCTAGCTTATGGTCCCCAAACCTCATATGGCCCAGATTTTAATCACCCAAGAGTATCTTAAAGCTATTTTAGGGCAGGAAATGGAGAATTACAAATGTCTAGTATCATATTTCTATAATGTTATTTTCCTCAAATTATTTTGCTTAATCTTTAAACAGACATAGATTCAAAGCCAAACTGTGCATATCTAACAGTCAAGATCTCTTTATATTCATATGCATCACAATAATTGTTAAATCGTACCTTCTCCTTTTGTCTATACTCTCCTAAGAAACTGATTTCTATGAAGATAGCTGCTGCAGCAACCACATAAAAGACAGAGAAGAGGAATGCTGTCTTTAGAATATTTAAAAGTATATGTAAAGAGATGCAGTATATTGATTCTGGTAATAAAAACAGAAATGTTATTGTGCCTCTAAATACCTAAGATAGTAGAGTTGATGCATATACAAAGAGGATATATGATCAGTAATTTAACTTGGCATTGACACACTTACTTTTAATCTTTTTATAAAAGTACTTAGAGAATTTTCAATACTGAAGTAATACACATAAGCATGTAGTTTAAAACATAAAATATTTTTTAAATTTATTTTAGTTCAGGGGTACAATTGCAGGTTTGTTACATAGGTAAACTTGTGTCATGGTGTTTCGTTGTACAAATAATTTCATCACCCAAGCTTTAAGCCTGTTACGCATTACCTGATCCTCTCCTTCCTTCCACTCTCCACCCTCTGAAAGGTCCTACTGTGTTGTTCCCCTTGATGTGTCCATGTGCTCTCATTATAAAAAATAAAAATCTTATATAACCCCCAACTCTGAAAGGCGGTGCTCCTTAGGTGTATCATTTATGTTTGATGTGTGTCTTTTCAAATTTTTTTCTCTCTTTGTGTTTCTGTCTCTCCTTCTCCCTTACCAGTTTGTAGAATTCACTTCTGATTTTCCTTTTGTTTTCTAACTTAAATGCTATCAGAATGTATGTTTGTTTAACTTGATTATTTCTACCTAATTCATTTTGGAAATCATTTCATGTCACTTTGCATAGATATTTCCATTCTTTTACATCTGCACTTGGTATTCTATGCTATAGAGATAGTTTGTTTTACCTTTCCTTAATGATAACCCTTTAGATTGCTTCTATTTCTTCTCTATTACACAGAATGCTTAAATCAATGTCCTTCTATATGCTTCTTTGAGGATACACTGAGTTTTTTCATAAAAAGATATTATATTATGCAATTAAAAACAATATCAATTTGCAACTATCTTTATCATTCACATAAATACTCATAAGCTAAAATTGTTCACTTTAACTTCCTTGCTCTCTCCTCATTCAATTTTTATTCATCATTCACTTCATCGCATATTACAAATTTTTATTATTTTATTCTTTTTATATTTCATAAACTGGCTAAAATAGTGCCAAACATAGAATATGTGTGATGTTGTAGAGAAAAAAAAAGTGTTTGAATCAAGTAAACATGTGGAATACAGACTTGATGCAATCAAATCATTTTTAAATTTGGGTTTTGTTATTTCAGTTAAAAGCATTTATTACATATATGCAGCCCTTTTGTGGAATACTTTCTTTTTTTAATCTAAAAGTCCCAGATAAATGATGCTATGACCCAGTTTGAGTCAGTTATTCATCTCTAAACCGATAATTGCATGTAAGAGTTAGGCTCTAATGCAACAAATTAGCTTCTACTATAGTCAGTGGATAAAGATGGAAAGTAGGAGATAAAAATAAGGAGTTGAGTCATGGGCAAATAGGCTCATAGACTTCCAAAATATGCTCCGTTAAAAAGAGATAATAATGCCCTCTCTTAGAATGATTGTGAAAAGTAAGTGAAACAAAATTTAAAAGTAGCCCACCATTTATTAAATTATGAGAAGTTCAATGTATTTTACACCCTGTCCCCCTGCCAAGTGATTATTTCGTAGGTGCTAGGCATATGTATCTTTCCTTCCTTGCTTTCCAGTACTACAATGTATATACTACATACATACATTATTCTGCAACTTTCTATTTTTCACTCAACAATATCTCTTGGAGATTTTTTTCATTATCTGTATTTAGACAGATGCCACATGAATTACATTTGATGTTATAAATAATGCTGCAGTGAAAGAATACTCAACATTATTAGCCCTTAAGGAAATACAAATCTAAACAATAATATATCACTTTACACCCACTTGGATGGCATCTGTCAAAAAGACAGTCACTAACAAGCATTGGAGAAGATATAAAAAGTTGAAAGCTTTGTACATTGCCAATGGGAATGTAAAGTAGTGCAGCCACTTTGGAAAACAGTTTGTCAAGTTCCTCAAAAGATAAACTTAGAATTACCATATGACCCAGCAATTACACTTTTATACATATCCCCTTTCTAATAATTTAGTCAATAGACATTCTAGGAAATGTAACACATTAACATACATAAACACACACATGTGTTTTCAAGGGAACTGAAAACATATTCACATTATAAAAAATACGTAAAAAATACTTATAGCAATATTATAGACAACAGTTAAAAAACGGAAAGAGATCATATGTCTAACATCTAACAAATGGGCAAACAAAATAAGGTATATCCATACAATAGAATATCATTTAGCTATGAAAAGAATGTGTATTAGTCTGTTCTCACATTGCTGTAAAGAAATACCTGAGACTGGGTAATTTATAAAGAAAAGGGGTTTAATGTGCTCATACTTCCACAGGCTATACAGGGAGCATGGCAGCATCTGCTTCTGGAGAGACCTCAGGACCCTTACAGTCATCATAGAAGGCAAAGGGGCAGCCATCCCTTTACATGGCCCAAGCAGGCAAAGAGAGAGGGGGTGAAGCTGCTACACACTTTTAACAACCAGATCTCGTGAGCACTCACTATCATGAGAGCAGCACTGAAAGGACGGTGGTAAACCATTCATGAAGGACCACCCATATAATCAAATCACCTCCCACCAGGCTCCACCTCCAACATTGGGGGTTACATTTCAACATGATATTTGGGTAGGGACACATATCCAAACCATATCAGAATGAATAACTTATTATACATGTTACAACATGCCTGAGCTTTGAAAACATGCTAAGTGAAAGAAGCCAGGCCAGGCACAGTGGTTCATGCCTGTAATCCCAGCATTTTGGGAGGCCGAGGTTGGTGGATCTCATGAAATCAGGAGTTCAAGACAAGCCTGATCAATATAGTGAAACCCCGTCTCTACTAAAAATACAAAAATTACCTGGGCATGGTGGCATGTGATTGTAGTCCCAGCTACTCAGGAGGCCGAGACAGGAGAATCACTTGGACCTGGGAGGCAGACTTTGCAGTGAGCTGAGATAGTGACACTGCACTCCAGCCTGGGTGACAAGTGAGACCCCATCTCAAAAAAACAAACAACAACAACAACAACAAAAAGCCAGACTCTATAGAGACATATTGTATAAATCTATTAATATGACATGTTCTAGATTGATGGAACCTGATAGCAGTTGAAAATATGAACCAGATAGAGATTTACAACCTTGGGAATATACCAAAAAGCACTGAATTGTACACTTTGAAAGGTAAATTTTATGGTATGTAAATGATATCTCAATCTAAAACAAGAACTTAAAATTTTAGTTTTGGGCAGGTTGAGTTTCAGACTCTTATTTGCTATCCAAATGTAAATATCGAGAAATCAGCTTCCTTGATCCATTAGTACCTATAGTTCATTTCCTTTACAATGAAATATTTTTTTTTTAAGTCTTGGGAAGGCTTTTTTTGTACTTGTTTTGTATGATGTGATTTTTTTTTTTAAGGGCTGTGGTTATATCTTTCTTTTTTATTTTTATTTTTGTATTAAAGTTCTAGGGTACATGTGCACAATGTGCAGATTTGTTACATATGTATACATGTGCCATGTTGGTGTGCTGCATCCATTAACTCATCATTTACATTAGGTATATCTCCTAATGCTATCCCTCACTCCTCCCCTCTCACCACAATAGGCCCTGGTGTGTGATGTTCCCCTTCCTGTGTCCAAGTGATCTCATTGTTCAATTCCCACCTATGAGTGAGAACATGCAGTGTTTGGTTTTCCGTTTTTGCGATAGTTTGCTGAGAATGATGGTTTCCAGCTGCATCCATGTCCCTACAAGGGACACGAACTCATCCTTTTTTATGGCTGCATAGTATTCCATGGTGTATATGTGCCACATTTTCTTAATCCAGTCTGTCACTGATGGACATTTGGGTTGATTCCAAGTCTTTGCTATTGTGAATAATGCTGCAATAAACATACGTGTGCATGTGTCTTTATAGCAGCATGATTTATAATCCTTTTAATTTTAATTGACTCTTATTCTTATTACTCCTTGGATACAGTAGTTTTGGAAATTCATATCATATGTTTTTAGTTCACTTTCCCTAACAAACCTTATCACTGATTTTACTACTATTACCTATACTACATAATTCACAACCACCAGTACCACATATATGACTAATTGCAAGAAATAGCTGACACAACTATTTACTAGGAGCTCTCTATACATTAGCAAGAATATCTAAAATCACTACCAGTTAAGTATCATCATGTTTTACAAACGTGGAAATAAGATTCAGAAAGTTTAAATAAGGTTCCCAAGGTTATACAGCTTGGAACTGCCTGGATTACATAATGCTACATTTAGTGTCACGTAATCTTTTACTCTTTTAATAGGTTAATGCAGTGGTTATCATTCCAGGCAGCACATTAGAATCGCTTTTCAAAAGAGTAATAATTAGAGACCTCACCAAACCAATTAAGTCAGAATTTCCAAGGCTGGGTTCCAAGCAGTAGTAATTTAATTTCCCTAGGACAGTGTAATGTACTGAGAAAGAGTAGTTTGGAAACTCAAGATACGACGAGTTATATCGTCTTTTGAATCTTTCAGAACACATATTTTAACACACCATTGGTTTATATGCTAGAAATTATATTACAACATTTGCAACCTAACCAACATGAAAACATTATTTACTGATTGAAAGTTCCTCAAGGGACACTTGTCTATTCTTACGGACCTTTATTTTAAGAGGAAGCTTTCCAAGCAATTAAAAAAAATAACTTTCCTATGGCTATACAATTGATTTCTTAATACAGGTCAGAATAGTGTTAATCCTTCAATCAAGTTTTGGTACAGCTATTACAATATTTAAAGTAAGTCTCTCACAAACCATACATTAACTCACTCATTGTGTTTGTTAGGAAAAGTAAGAAAGATACATGTCATTTATTTTTAATTTTTTGTTAATGATTACATTCATGTTCACGTATTGTTAATTTCAAGAAACTATGTAGGAATTAAAAGGAGAGTTTGATAAGCTATAAAGTTTTGATTGAAATAGATGTCTTAATTTGTTCAAATGTAAAAGATAAAGGTTATGTTGATTTATATGCTAACCACTAACTCTGTCATCATGTACTGCAAAATAGATTTCAAATACATGGGCTACAGTTCGGTATCTTAAATCTCCACGAAGGTAAGAGCAAGCTGTTTTCATACCATGTCTGCATAAAAGAAGTCATGTAGTAAATATTGAATAAATCTATGATAACGTACATGTGTATCTCTATACACCTGTCTCTATTTTCAATTAAATTATAAATTCCTTGAGAGTGCAGAATTTTCTTTTAATATTTTTATATCTGCTGCTGCTCTTAGCATCGATCTGGGCACATCATAAGTTGCTTAATAAATATCCAGTTTTCTTTCTCAATACATCCTAAAATATTATTCGATATTTTATTTTTTCATTATTCAACTGTACACAATTGGTGAAATCAGAGATATTCTTTTTCAATAAAGTATAGCATTTTTAGAAATAAAATTATTCTTTTTTCTCTCATTTTCTTTCTAAATAAAAAGAAATTATTTGGAAAGTATCTCTCAAATTCAGGAATATATATTTTAGTGTATTTTGCCATGGAATGAGAGAGTAAAATTTTTATTTTTAGAAGATCTCCTTCCCCCCTCCCACCCCAGACAATGGTAAAACCATTTACTGACAAAGAAACTTGCTATTCAAACTGTGATCTGCACATTAATATTGTCAGTATTACCTGCAAGTTTATTACAGATGCAAAATCTCAGATCCCACTGCAGGCACATTGAGCCAGAACATTCATTGCATTGCAATCCCCAGGTGATCCTTTTGCACATTTAAGACTGAGAGGCACTAATGTATGCTAGTTTCCAATTTCTTTTTTCCTTGCTTTTTTTGTGTGTGTGCTTTAGAAATATGTTTTTGAAATGTGGATATCCTCCTAGAGTGTTTTCTGCCTAAGGCATACTCCTAAGAAATTGTTTTCAATATTAAAACATGTGTTTAAGACTGAGCTACCACAGTACCCAGAAAATTAACTTTTTGTGATTAAGAGTTATCTATGTAGACTGACTGAGTGAGCAACCATATTGCTAATGATATTACTAACCACGATTTCTATGATGTGGAACTCCATGTCATTTTCCAGGGAATTTTAAATGCCCTTCACCTTTCAGCTTATCCGATCGTTAAGAAAAGGGTCACCTGTACTCTGTTCAGTTATCTCTAATGTTTAGCCTTCTCAGTGTTCTTTTTCTTATCCTTTTATTCTTTTTTAAAAAAAAAACAAAAACAAAACCAAAAAAATACTAGGTCTTTTCATTCAGATCCTTGAGGTCAAAGGTGCTACTACAGCGAAGAAAGCTAATCAGTTGACCTGATATTCTCATAATCAATATATCAAAATAAATTTAATTATCAATCAATTTAATGTTTTCCTCCCTCTATATTTGTATGAACAATAGTTTTCACATTTTTTATAGATCAATGTATTGAATGATTTTTGGACTAGAAGATAAGAAACACAGATTCAAATGTTAATCCTTATAATCACTGTACTCAGCAAAAAACTGGATGTTCCCGGGCTAAGATCCCTCTTTCTTAGAAATGACAGTTTAAGCACAGCTTATCTCTGCAACTTCTAGCTCCATGATTCCATGGCACTCTATCTTCATGAACCTGTTGATAAATCTAACTTAAGTCTTCATTATGGTATTGAATCAGAAGAAAAAATGAATCTCATTTTACACAGAAAACAATAAAGAAATAGGCAACTAAAAAGAACACTCAAAATTTTGATCCCATTTGTCAAAAAAAATCGATCCATGTCTGTAAACATTTTCAGGTGAAAAGTAACTAATGCTCAAATACAATCTTTTCATGAATTAATCATGGCTGCCTTTGCACCGTAGCAGACTGCTCAGTGCTTAGTTAAGGCCCCAGCTAGTTCTCACTCACGGACTCTATTCTTGAGAATACAACTGATTATTTGAATTGAAAGTACCAATCCCAAGGTGCCTAAATGAGCAAGAAATTATGAATATTACAGGGAGATTTTCTTTTCTTCCAAGCCCGCTCTGAATTTAGAATTTTATTGCAGGTTCAGAGAGCACTGAGACAATGCCATGTTCAGTCCACTGGGAAGGAGGAAAATGAATAAGAAGCAAATGAAAATTCCAAGGGGAGCAATAAACAAACCTGTCCCACTGCATTCAATTTGAAGAATAGTATTTAATATCTCCAGTGTGTTTCACTGACTTTTGTATCTCAGTTCGTTGTTGCCTGGAATTTTAGAATTGAATACCTTCTGTGAGCTATGGACTGTTTGGCTCTCAGGATGCACATATGAAAGATCTCGCCCTAGGTCCTGATTTTCTCTCTAATATCTCTACATAGCTGCTTTGGGTCATACATTTTCTAAAACACATATTCCTCTGAGCTTACTGATTTTCATCAATTCTCATTGGCAACAATGGAAATTCACACATCAAAACGCCTTTATAGTATCATTCCAGTTTATTTGTCTCAACTCTTGTCTTTACCCACTTTACACCGTGAGCTCTACTGAAACCTCTGAGTCTCATTCCAAGTATGACTTATTTGAATGAATGATGCTATCTTCAATTTCATTTCCTTAACATATTATTCCAACTTCTCATAGTGTTGTTACTGTCTTTTTTAAACTTATCTCCTACTAGATTATCAAATACCAAGTGAGATATCAACTATTTTAGGAGCCCTATTCTAAGGCCTGAGGTTGGTGATCCATCTTAGTATTCTCATAGTAGACAGTTATTACATCTACTTTAAAAATTTAATATCTATTAAACCTTTAGATGACAAAATTCCTTCAATCAACTATTGCAGCATCTAGCCAGTACATGCTAAAATGAATTTTCTTTAAAGAATAAATTATCAAATATATAGCCCTAAAGGGTAGGTTGTCATATCATTCTCTTCATTTTACACATGAAGAAACATTAAAGATCTTTCCCCCAAACCCAAGATTGGTAGGTGAAGCATGTAAGGTTTTCTGACTAAATCATAAGTTGTTTTCCACTGGAGCATCTCTTCATTTCATGTTGAATGGGAGACATTAGAGATGAGGACAAATATCAGGACTACAAAAGTCCCACTGAGAAAAAGAGAGAGAAATTATGTAAATCATGATGGTCTACCAACACACAGCATATTCGCAGGAGAAATGCAAGATAGGGGTTCTAGCAAGTAGGACGCTTATATTCATGAAAGGCAAACCATTGTTTCAGAGGGGTGAGAGTGGCAGCGCCTATTTAGATCAACTTCTATCAGTTTATTTCATTTTATTTTTTGTTGCTAAAAATATAAGATTTATCCTGGACACTACTCTATCATTTCCACAAAGTCCTCTAAAATTCTTCTTCTTTTTTAAAAAAAATTAAAAATTAAAGCAGTTTTAGGCACAGGTCACTTTGCCACGGGACGTTTGCTATCTATGTGTCTTTTCACCTTTCAAATAAATTTTATTTCAGTTGATTTCTTCTCTATTTACAGTAATTCTCAATACATTTTGACTAAGATACTTTAAAGACTCTTAACATATGAGAATGTAGGTAATATATCTTTGGCATATTGCTTATCATCAAATGTTTTTCCAGGTTTTCATTATGAAATCTTTCAACACACAGAAAAGTTAAAAGAATGAACCACATAGACCCAACACTTGCTAATGTTTTTCATGTGTCTCATGAAACTTACACTGAAAATATTCCAGCATTGTTCCCTAAAAACAATGACATTCTCTTATGTTATTTGCATTTTCATTACATCTAAGAAGAGTAACAGTAACTACCTAATGTCATCTAACTTCCAGTTCCTTTTCAAATTTCCTGAGTTGCATGCAATATATATTTTACAATTACATTTTAAACACTTAGATTCACATACAGTTTATTAATTGCATTTGCTTTACATTATCTCTTTAGTCTATTTTAATCTAGATCAGTTCTACTTAGTTTTACTTATTTGTTTTTTATGACAGTGAATCTGTTTTTAACCTACTGAGAGGTGAAGCCTGCTGGGCTTCTAGGTCGGGTGGGGACTTGGAGAACTTTTCTGTCTAGCTAAAGGATTATAAATGCACTAATCAGCACTCTGTAAAAACGGACCAATCAGCCCTCTGTAAAATGGACCAATCAGTGCTCTGTAATATGGACCAATCAGCAGGACATGGGTGGGGCCAAATAAGAGAATAAAAGCTGGCCACCCAAGCCAGCAGTGGCAGCTTGCTTGGGTTTCCTTTCTGTGCTAGGGAAGCTTTCTTTATAATAAATGTTGCTACTGCTCACTCTTTGGGTCAGCACTAGCTTTCTGAGCTGTAACACTCACCACAAGGGTCTGCAGCTTCACTCCTGAAGTTGGCAAGACCACGAACCCACTGGGAGGAACAAACAACTCCTGAGCATGCCACCTTTAAGAGATGTAACACTCACTGCCAGGGTCTGTGGCTTCATTCATAAAGTCAGCAAGACCACGAACCCACTGAGAGGAACAAACAACTCTGAATGTGCCACCTTTAAGAGCTGTAACACTGCAAAGGTTTGTGGCTTCACTCCTGAAGTCAGTGAGACCATGAACCCACCAGAAGGGAGAAACTCTGGACACATCTGGACATCTGAAGGAACAAATTCCAGACACACCATCTTGAAGAATTTTAAGAGATGTAACACTCACGATGAGGGTCTGTGGCTTAATTCTTGAAGTCAGGGAGACCAAGGACCCACCAGAAGGAACCAATTCTGGACACACTACCAACCAACCATTTTTATTATGTGTATTGCTGTGAAGACTTTGTTAATGTATTTTAATCTGAATCATACATTTTATATTACTTTAAAAATATGCAACATTGAGTCTTTTAACAGTCTGGGTCAGTTATCTTGCAGAATGTTTCCAACTTTGTTTTGTCAAATTCTTCTCTTAGAGTGTCATTTCCTTGTTCTTCTCTGTTTTTTTTAATAAACTAAAACTTGGAACTAAATGGATTAAATGGAAGTTGAAATGTTTTAGTAAGAACACTTGAGAGGTGAGACAATGTACTTCACGTTGCAACACACCAGGCAGCACATTCTACCAGTGGATTCCACTAATAGTGACGTTGGGTTTGGCTACTTTCTTAAGGTTGTGATCACTAGATCTCTTTGTTATAAAAAACACTCTTTCACTTTAGCAAACAATATTTGGGATAGGAGGTAATACTTTAACATAGGAGAATTATTTGGTTCCCTTCAAACCAATTCACCTAATAGATTTTAACAATAGTTTTATCTATTGATTATTGATGTGACAATCCATTATTACACTGATGTTTACAAAGGATGATTTTTCTAATTCTATAATTTATTTGACATTTATTAGGCATCATTAAATATCTGTGAAAAAGTGTTTTTTCTCAACAATCTGGGGTAAAATATATATTTTTGTTTAAAAAGCAAAAGAAATGCTTAGATCTCTTTTAATTATTAATTTTAGACTAAAATACTAGCATGATAGTTACTTCCACGTCCATATGTGACAAATCAGATTTTTAAAAATTTAGGGTGTACTTAAGGCTAGATAGTTTATATTTACACACTCCTCTAAACATAGAGAAATAAAGAGAATATTGGATTAATAATCTGAACACATTAGATTCAAATTCTAGGTTACAGCTTATAAACCTTATGACCTGGAGCAGTCTGCTTAAATCTTTTAGCCTTTTTGTTAATTTATCCATATATTTTCATTGACATCCATTAAATGCTTTCATGAGAGTATTTTTTTTTTTTTTTTTTTTTGAGACGGAGTCTCGCTCTGTGGCCCAGGCTGGAGTGCAGTGGCCGGATCTCAGCTCACTGCAAGCTCCGCCTCCCGGGTTTACGCCATTCTCCTGCCTCAGCCTCCCGAGTAGCTGGGACTACAGGCGCCCACCACCTCGCCCGGCTAGTTTTTTGTATTTTTTAGTAGAGATGGGGTTTCACCGTGTTAGCCAGGATGGTCTTGATCTCCTGACCTCGTGATCTGCCCGTCTCGGCCTCCCAAAGTGCTGGGATTACAGGCTTGAGCCACCGCGCCCGGCCTCATGAGAGTATTTTTAATTGCTAGAATTCCATTTGGAGTCTCACAGACTCTATTAGGTTACAAAACCTTCTAGGGGTGTGTTATTGTTGCTATTGTTCTTTTACAAGATTAACAAAACTTCCATGATTACTTAAGTAGAAATTGAGTCATAGTTATGTTTAAAATTGAGCAATGGGCATTTGTTTCGTATTCCTTGAGAAATTTTTAATATTGATGAAATAATTTTCAAGAAAATTATTGGTCAATGATGGGAGGAAATATTCTCTTTTTCCCCCCAAATCTTAATTAATTGGTTCTTTTCTAATGTTGTGAGCTAAGAGGTCACATTGCCAAGAAATCAATCAAACTAGGTTTATAAAAGTCTAATTAAGATAATGTTAATTAATAATCACACTTTATTTCCACTGGCTTCCAGTGCCCTTCAGCCAAGATTTATTATTTTATTTTTTCAAATGTACAGGCTTCTTTCATAGTAGACAGGAAGGATAAAGAAGATCATTCTCAGGCAAACTCTGTGAATATACTTTGGTTACTTTTTCTCCGTATGAATGTAGTAAGCCAATCTGTCTCTTTTATACGTATTTAGATTGACCTTTTACCAAGTCACAAACATGAAAAGTTACAAACATTAAGCTTTATAGAAAATTTTTAAAAAACGTCTCATCCCATGGTTTTATGCCCTGTTAAAAAATGATGTCTTGGGAATGGAAGGGTCCAAACCATGATGTATCATGAACTCCTAGGGACACATAATCAAATCAATTTTTTCCCATGTGCATGAAGGATTGCTTTAAAAAAAAAAAAAAATCAAGAACTTCCACCATTCCAGTTTTCCAAGACAGTATTTTCCAAGCATATTAGATTCAAAATAACACCATGTTTGTATTAGGCCTACCTGGAACGTAAGTTGGGCTCAGATGGAGATGCAAATGGGTATGTACAGCTCTAATCAATCTGAAAATCCATGAGGCTGAAGTTCAAATGATAAATCAGTGTATCTGTTAACAACAATCTTTGCCTAGTGAGTTGATTTTACTTAAGAAATATCAGTGTTTAAGACCCCTTAACACCTGAGAACACCTTTTTCTCTTAGGTAAGATTGAAACTATTAAGGCTATAATTTAGATTTAGGCTTTTCAACCTGGGAAATGAGACAGTACTCTCTTAAGGGCTCATGATGAAGATTAAATGAGGTCATGTGGTTCAGGTAATTAGTATATGGGGCATAGTCGGTAAATGCTGGCTATCTTATTATCTTTACTATTGTCCTTGTTCTAAGGTCTAACAAAAGTAAAACCTACAGTCTGTTACGTCTGGGAGCAATCACAAGATCAGAAGTTATCATTTCACTATGCCATTTACTACACTGTTTTCTATAAATAATGTTATACATGCCAGGTGAGTTTGTCATTTTAGGGAGAAAAAAGATGAAGTTATTGGCCAAATGTGCAGACAATTTATCATCTTTCCAGAAATAAGTGAGCATTTCCATGGTCATCGATTTCTGTACATCTCTTCTGCTTGTCAAAACAAAGTTATTCTCTTGGTATTTCTATCCATAAAAGAATTGGGAGAAAATTACCAACAAGTAAGTGAAAGAAAGTGGAAAGTGATAGCATTCTATAACCCCAAACCATTATTTTTTAAATGCCAAAATTATTATGTAATATTTGAGCATTTAGTATGACATTTTGCTAGTCCATTTTTACAATTAATAGATTTTATCAGAGGCACATTCGACTGTAGTTTTCACATACACACACAATTTAAATGAAGCCTTGAATAGGAGACACATTTACATGACATAAAATTCAAAAGTTCAAAAATGTAATTAAAAAAACGTAAGCTTTTTTCTCACTCTTGTCCTCTCAACCACTAAGTTCCTCTCCAGAGACAACTAGTATTATCAGGTTTTCGTGTAGTCTTCTAGATATATCGGTGCATAAACATGTCCTCTCACATTAACTGTGGTTCCACTAATAACGTCTAATGTGATTTCACTATGTAAATTTTCTACTGGATAGTATAACTGTCCATGTCAATGAATATGAATTCATATTTCAATCAGCAAACAGCCTATGTGAGAAGACAAATGCCTGGGGCAGGACGGAGTCAAATGATTTTTCTCAGGTCTCATCTTATTACCAACAACAGGAGGAGGATCAGAGGAAGTTCACCTTTTTGTGAGTGAACACACACACACACACACACACAATTTGCTTAGATTTAAAATGTTCCTAACACTGAACGGCTGATTTAGGGTGAGCCTCAAATAAAGTTCAGCTTCCCTCTTCTTGTACAAATATGCAGTTATGGATATTAGCATCCATTACCATTGCTTCCAATGAAGAAGGTCCTTTAAAATTCTATTAAATATATTTTGGATATTTTGTTGCTTTACCCAAATCTATTTGCATAGCCATTTTCCCTTATCCTGCTCTTATGCTACTGTAAAGCGAGATTCTAGTGAAATTGTATGAATAACAAAATCAGAACTTAGAAATTACAAACTTTCCAAAGCAAACTCTGTATTTGTTTTTGGTTGGTATTTCTACCTAAAGCCAAAAGTGTCTCACATAAACCTACTAACGTAAAACATTAATAGTGCTGAAAGCAAGACATTCATTTTGTAAGTTCTACTAAGCTATAATAGTGCAAACTGCCATTATTTCATTTAGTAAATAATGTGTGATCTAAGATATTTATAGGGATGCTCTCTCAATATATATTATTTTAGGGATTATGTTGCCCTGTCATTTCTAAAAATATAAGGCTTAGGTAATTATTTTGACACCTGAGTAAATCATATATTCAGTAATTTTGTGTGTGTGTGCATGTGTGCTATTGATATTCTTCGGTACCAAACCCATCATCTCATTTGTATAGGGAAGCTAACATCCCTCTTTTAACATTAAAGTTCCAAAACTAAATACATCCTAACTTCAAATCATGTATCTGGTTCATATGACTCGTATAGCAACACTAACAAGGTCATTTTAAATGCAACTTGACAAGAAAAGGAATAAAAGTTGGCGGAGGGTGGAAGAACCATTTGTAAATTAATGAGCATAAATTCATAATTTTTATCACAACAGACAATAAACACCAATAAAGTCACTAGTTTTTATCTATATTCACATATTTTGATATGAAAGGTAAAATTATATTGAAAAATATCTCTTTTTTATTTTGAATATTATCTCATGCAGATACCTGTAATCAGAAACACTCATTTCTAAGTATTCACTGGTCACGATATTAATCTAAGTGCTGGGTTTAAATCAACAAACAAATGAAGACAAGATCCTTAAGAAACCAATGAATACATTGAAATGCAATGTAATAAGTACTGGCCTACAGGACCTACCTGGTTGTATGCCTATACTGCTGAGGACAATCTAACTCTTACTCAAGAGTCAAGGGAGACTTCCAGGTAGAGGCAATGCATTACCTGAAAAAGTGCTGCAAGAAGCAGGAAGAGTAGTGAAAACAAAGTGAAGCCCTTAATGGAAATAAGTTATCAAGTAATATTTTTGGTACCAAGAGAAAACTAAAACAGCAAGTATTGCTACGGAAAATTCAAAGAACTTTCTCTATGGAAGTTGATGTTAGATTACAAGGGGGATGGGTGGTGAGGAAACAAGTAGATGGAATATTTCACAGAAGCTGGCAGTTGTGAATTTTTCAAAAATAGAAAGAATAAGAAATCCATGCACTTGAACTCATAAATAACCACTACAAATAGAACAGACACAGGGTTACTGGGCAATTTCATTTCTGCTAAATGGAAAATCTGAAATAAATTGCAACAGTTGTTAGAAACCTTTTTTTATATATAAAGTTGGTTTAATTTGTTCTAAAACCTGCAATTTGAAAGTACTCAGGGTTGGATACAAGTGAAATCTTAAGCTCAAGACCAAGTGCAAATGAAAGCATTCTCCCAGCTATACACAGCAAGGAAAACTGATAGCACTAGCTTTCTGAAAACCCTGAATGCTTTGGAGAATCCAGACCTAAAGCACAGAAGGTGTGCTGCAGTTATCATAGTTACTTGGCTACTAAAATCTGAGAAACACAAAATCCAAGAAGGATATTGAAACACAAACTTCAATCATTCACATATCTCTAACATAATTTCTGATGTAA
Source organism: Piliocolobus tephrosceles (assembly GCF_002776525.5). NCBI lineage: Eukaryota > Metazoa > Chordata > Mammalia > Primates > Cercopithecidae > Piliocolobus > Piliocolobus tephrosceles. The sequence continues at coordinate 26,422,491 of NC_045446.1, read as the reverse complement.
ATTAATTTCATTTACTTCTTAAAATAGGTTGTTCTTTTAATAAAACAATCACAATATCCAATAAAAATTTTGCAGATAAGGCAACACCTCCTGTAGGATAAATAATATTTTTAGACGTTCACTTTGCTCTTCTTTTTGGTTATGCAGTGTTTAATAACTCAATTATCTTGATATGTTGGAGTAGTATCCAAAGTAGGGTATCTAGTTTTCAATCGCATTGCTTTACATTGTGTAATGCCTCAGAGTAACTCATGTATACCATGGCAAAATCCATGTATACCATATGGCAAAATCCAGCACGTTATCTGCAAATAACATTTTAGTTGCCTAGATAGATTTTTGATAAGAGCAATGGGAAATTGAATATGTGCAATATGGGCAGGTAGTAACAAGGACTTTTACTGTTCCCTTCTGTGGAAGCTTCCTGGTCAAATGGTAGCTAGTTAATATTATATTCATATACAAGACATCTTTTCTTTACTAGTATACTTTTGTAATCATAAATAACCAATAAATTCTACAAAGATCTCAAATATTTTAAAAATATAATTTCTATAGCCATATTACTGTGATTTGTGAAAAACAGATGATAATCAGCATACTGCATATTTGAAATTTAGTCTTTTGGGACTAAATTATAACTCTCTTTTTTAAGGGGATGAGTGATTTGGGACAGGGCCATGATGTGGGTAAATGTTGTAAACCTGTGTTCTTTTTTTTTTTAATTGGCTCCATTTTCATTATAACACTCATGGTTTTGCCAACGTTCAGTTTTACATATGGAAAACGGATGGTCCTCTCACACTTAGGATTTTGTTATTGTTGTTGTCTTATGCCTTGTCATATATGAAATGGGCCCATGTGTATTCCACCTTATTGAAAGATACTGACAGGTTTAAAACATGATTTTTAAGACAGTAGCAAACGTTGTGTTTGTGGGATTTTTGAACTCTATTATTTATTTCTAGTTTAATTTTATTGTGATCTGAAAAAATACTTTGCATAATTTATATTATAACCAAAATTGTTAAGGTATGTTTTTATTGGCACAGAATGTGGTCTTTCTTGATCAATGTTCTTGAGCTTGAGAAGAATGTGTATTTTGCGATGATTGATAAAATAATCTGTACATGTCAGTTTGATCAAGTCAATTGATGGTTCTATTCAGGTCACCTATATCCTTACTGATTTACTGCCTTTTTGATCTATCAAGTACTTAATGAGGAGCATTGAATCTCCTATTATACTGGTAAATTTTTCTGTTTTTCTTACAGTTCAATTAGCTTTGGTCTCATTGATTTTGATATATATTTTTAGATGAATAAATATTAAGGATGGTTACATCTTTAAGAATTGACCCATTTATCATTCTAAAATATCTATCTTTATTCCTGATATTTTCCCTTCCCTGAAGTTTGCATTTTCCCTTCCCTGAAGTTTGCTTAGTTTTAAATTAATCTAGCTACTCCAGCTGGCTTTTCATTGTTGTTATAATGGTATGTTTTCTCCATTTCTTTTCTTTAACATGCCTGTATCTATATTTAAGGTGAGTTTCCATATAGCTGGATCTTGTGTTTTGTGTTATTTTTCTTATTCATTCTGACAATCTCTGTCTTTCAATTGGTATATTTAAAGCATTCACATTGTTAGTGATTATTGACTTGTTTGGTTTAATAAGTGTCATGCTTGCATAAGTTTTCTCTTAGTTGCATTTGTTATTTTTTTTTTCTTCCCTAATTTTCTGGCTTCTCTGGTTTTAATTAAGTACTATATATAATCTCATTTTGCCCTCTCTCACACCAATTACATTACTATACTTTAATAAAATAGAAGTTGACCTAGACTTCACAATATGAATTCACAACAAATCTAAATTCACTGTTAAGTAACACTATCATGCTTCACAGATTATACAGGTACCTTTTAACAGAGTAGCCCCAATTCCTCCTTCCTATCCTTTATAACATTGCTTTCATTCATTTTACTTACCCATATACTATAGCTATCACCCCGTAAGTTGTTTCTATTGTTACTTCGAACACATAGTTATCGAATAGGTCAAGTAATATAAGAAAAATTAGAATATTATTTTTAACTTGATTTATTTCTTTTGTTGTTGTTGTTGTTGTTGTTGAGACGGAGTCTTGCTCTGTTGCCAGGCTGGAGTGCAGTGGAGCTATCTCAGCTCACTGTAACTTCTGCCTCCCGGGTTCAAGCGATTCTCCTCCCTCTACCTCCTGAATAGCTGGAATTACAAGTGTCCGCCATAACACTCTTCTATTTTTTGTATTTTTCATAGAGACAAGGTTTTGCCATGTTGGCCATGCTGGTCTGGAACTCCTGACCTCAGACGATCCTCATGCTTCAGCCTCCCATAGTTCCAAATTGCTGACTATATCATTTTCCTTCTCCTGGAAGAACTTCTTTTAACATTTTTTGCATAGTAGATCTACTAACAATAAATCTTCTTAGTGTTTTGTTTGCTTGAGAAATCTTCATCACTCTTTCACTTTTGAAGTATAATTTTGAGGTATACGGAATTCTAGGTTAGTGTGTTTTCTTCTTTCAGTGCTATATTTTATATAAATCTAGCATTATATTCAGTTTACAAATCATATAATTTTAAATGTGAACTATGAATACATACTAATATACCTCATATACTTTGTTCTTTCTCAGAGTCAATCTTTTCCCAGGGTCATCAGTAGTAAAACACGATTCAGGAATACAAAAGGGAGATAGCACATTTGAATGTCAAGAAATGAAATGCAGGAGGGACTAGCTGAGAGGACAAATAGATGAAAGCATCTTTCAGGCTGGGTTTTTAAAGAAGTTGATGTGTATTTTGGTCACTTTCTAGATCTGCTTTCTACTAATTTTTGTATGTTGCCTTTTAAAATATAACTACGTGAACATCAATGTGGAAAATTCGTACAAGATACGCTTTCATATAATTTTTCCCTTTTTAAACTTCACAGCATGCTGATCTCTCTGTCTAGATTGCCTATATAATTCCAGAACAACTATCAAATTCCTTACCAAGCATCATCAACTTGTAAAATTATTTTTAATGTCTCCTTATACAATAGCCCCAAACAGCAAACAACCGAAAAGTCCATCAGTGAATGAATAATAAAGATTATGTGGTTCTAGAGGGCAAGATAGCCAACTAGACAGTCAGATGAAACAGCTCCCACCAAGGGACCAGATGACTGTTGTGCTCCTAACAGATATTCAGAGGTAACCTATCCAGAGTGGATGGAGGGAAGACACAGAAGTTGAGCTGCAGGGAGAGGAAGCAGGGAATGATGCATAGAGATGCTATGCACTAGGACTCATTCCTAGCCCCCAGTGGGTTTGGGGAAACAGGTGAGTTGAACTGGCATGGAGCAATCAGTTCTCACCACAGACCTTAGGAACCCCAGCAGGAAAAGACCCCTCAACCACCAGGGACACTCAAGTTGGCAGGGAGAACTGCTTAGAGAAGTGGTAGGGGCAATAAGCTGCTGATGTGGAGCCAAGAGAGTTTGGTGTGGGGGCATCTGTAGCAGAGCATGGCCAGGGATGGCTATTCCTCTAAACTTTACTTTCTCCCATAGGAGATTTTAGCCTTAAGGGAACTGTCAAACCTGAAGTCTACAAGGAAGTCTTGCCCACCAGAGGGGGCCAATCCAACCTGAGCACTCCTTGGTCTCCTGGCCTCTCCTGGTGCCCCAGTTTGGCCATGCTTGCTTACAGGGCAATCTTGGGTGCCCTGGGAGCCTACACCATAGCTTCTATGTTGGTGGACTGTGCCTGACCAGTGGAGAGCCCCATGGGGGCAGCCTCAAAGGCCATGAATCAGCCTTCATACTCCCTCCCCATACTGTACCTTCCCTCAGGCCCATGGCAACTCCCCACATTGTTTTTCTGACTTATTTCTGCACATGCAGGTTTTGCTTCTCTTGTCCAGCCAGCTCAAAGGAATGCAGTCCATGCCTCCAACTCCATACTCCACCAACCACCATTGCAGAGTCTTGGTAGGCAGAGAGTCAGCCAGCCTTGCGCTAACACTGTGCAGAGAGCAGGGGAACCTCCCACACCCTGGGAAATCACTTCTTCTATGAGGGCATTTAGAAGGCACCCAGACCTGCAACCACCAGTGCCCCAACCCTAAGGCAACACCACCTCCATCATGACCACACACACAGTTGCCAGCAAGGGTTCTCCTCCACCCACCCAGCTGCATTGCCTCTGCCACAGTGGTGAACACCCACAGGGAGGCAGGCACCCCAGTACCCACTAGCACTCTACCAAGCTGCTGCTACAAAGACAAATCCTGCTGTCAGTGCACAACAAAATGCTCTTGCTGACACCACCTATGAGAGTACAGTGAGCAGCAGTTTGGGAGCACCCTGTCCCCCCTTCAATAACAGTGGATTCCTAATCTCAAGGAGCCAGAGAACAAAGTTGAGGCCCAATACAAGTCCCACAGAGTTAGATACTGCAGTCCAGAAGTTGGGTACTGAATGATGGCCCCCTAAAATCTTCCAGAAATGAAGTAAGTTGACTGAATCCACCTTGCACCACAATCAGACCCTCAAGTGCATCAAATAGGATAAAAGTTAAATAATCCAAATGTCACTGACCTGAAAACTGACAGCAGAAAAGCCCACAAAGATGAGAAAGTATTAGCATAAGAACCTGAGAGTTCAAAAAGCCAGAGTGCCTTGTTTCCTAAATGACTACAGCACCTCTCCAGCAAGTGTTCTGAACTGGGCTGAGATGGCTAAAATGACAGAAAAAGAATTCAGAATATGGATAGGAATGAAAATCATTGGGCTACAGGAATAAACTAAAACCCAATCAAATGGCACTAAAAATCATGATAACACAATGCAGGAGCTGACAGACAAAACAGCCAGTATATAAAAGAATGTAACTGATGTGACAGAGCTGAAAAACACACTACAATAATTTCACAATGCAATCACAAGTATTAATAACAGAATAGACCAAGTGGAGGAAAGAATCTCAGAGTATGAAGACTGGCTTAATGAATAAGACAATCAGACAAGAATTGGGAAAAATAACTAATGGGTACCAGGCTTAGTAAATGCGTGATGAAATAATCTGTACAACAAACCCCCATGACACACATTTACCTGTATATCAAACTTGTACATGTATCTCTTAACTTAAAATGAAAGTTAAATTTAAAAAAGTGTGGTATACATGCTCACAAGTTCTAACATCAAGTCCCTGTATACTCTCTAATAATTGTGGTTATAAAACAATGGTGTTAAGATTTTTAAAGGAGATGACAGTTCATTGTATATTTGTCTGTTTTAAATTTGTGCCTATTCCATTTAAGTTCTGGGTTTATATAATGTAAATTTATAAAATTGTGTAATGTATGAGATGTCACAGTCCTTTGAGCTTCTTGTCCACCTGCCTCAGTACCCAGATGACACTATTGAGACCTCAAGAGCCACTCAACAAATTTAGGTGCATGACATCCTCTATCGAATTGCAAAACAATGCTAAGCACCCATCCCTCTCAAGGTAACTCCCCAACTCACTGATAGATGAGTAAACTTGACAAAAGCCTCTCACTTACTGCACTAGTTGGACTCTTGGACCTTTAAAATCACATATTTTAATATCTTCTGTACAAAAACAGCAAGATATATTAAGGGCATATTTGAAAAAGATTTTTAACTCCAAATTTCTAAAATTACATAAATTCAAGATAAGTGAAAAAACACATGAAAATACCATCTAGTACCTGACATACAGTGAACATAACTTTCATTTTGTCATTATTATGATGATGAAGCATCAGCTACTTGGATGTAATATTTATGCAGACAGTTTTGGAAAAGAGAAGGTTTCTTTTTTTGGTTTTATTTCAAAGTTTTGTGCCTAAGTATATGCAACTAGTATACTATCAATCCTTAATATATTCATCCTGGCTTGCAGGTTTATTGCCTGAAAATTTAGTAATCATGTATTTGGAAAAACCATCTTAGGTCTAAAATGTGTAGTATCTTGAAAAATGAAGGTCTTTTGTTTGTCTGTTTGTTTAGGTTTTGAAGCTTTTTAGGTTTTATGTCTTTAAAAAAAAAAAAGCTCACACATTTTATTTCATAGTGTCAGAGCTAAAAAGTCCTATTAGTGACACTTGAAGTTTTTATAGTAGCTGCCACTTGCCAGTGATCATTAAGTGACTAAAGCATCCATCAGTGATATGGAAATCAGCCCTATTTATAAATCATTCTGCACAATCTGTTACCAGAGGTGAGCTAAATGAACATTTTAGGAACATCTATAAAAATTTAAGACCAGGAGTAGGAATAATTTTCTCAATCTATTTAGTAGTTGGTGGTGATAGTAGTCTTACAAGAAAAATGTCATCAATTTCTTATTTCATTTTGCACAGCATACTCTCTAAACAAGTATATTTGTTTGCATATGCTATGCCATTTACACAGAATAAATTTTTACTCCTTAAACAGGCTACTTTTATGAGTGATAAAAGTGTTCACTTGGTGCTTAAAAATGTTGCGGTGTGTCTCTTGTATTTCTTTTGTTTCTCTATTTATGACTTCTTCCGCCCCATCTCTCATCACTGATACCTCAGTTTCCTCGTGTACTCTTAGTTTGCTTACAACATCCTTCACTAGGCCTCAGAAATTGCTGTTTACTTCTATTCCTAAATTATATTTTACAGAATTTTGAAATTAATCTCCTTATGCTTCTCTAGTCTGGATGATATCTAACTTTGCTGGATGAGAGAAAGACAGTTCCCTAACAGTAAGCCATTTGAAAGACATGACCCTATGAAATAAAGCAATCCTGTTTAGCGAGTTTTCTGTTCTACCTCTTTGAAAACACTCTTTTCCTTCATTTATAGGATGAAATATAAAATGGATGCACTTCAAAAACTGCAACTGAGAAGCAAAGTGAGAATGTGGTTACTTTAATTGAAAAAATACCTTTCATCACTTCAAATAACTTCACATTTTCCACTAGATAAGTGGTGATTTTTGCAGCTACATCAACTACTAATTAAAGATAATTTTATAAACTGAAAACATCCAATATTTTATCACAATGATAAGGTAGATATGCAGATCCACCTAGGAGAACCATTCACCAGAGGTAGAATTGAATCCAATTTTAAATGCTATAGGGCCACTGGTTTCGGTTCAATTTAATAAAAAATTTGAAACAAGTTTTTTCAAGGATGTAAAGCATTGCTCTGAAAGGTAGGTAATCTCCGTCACAGAAGATGATCCATCTAAGCTAGGTAATCATGTGGCAGGAATTTTTTTCCTGAGAATTCAAACATGAAATACATAGATCCTAGAAGTTTACAACTGTATTAGCAAGTTGATTAATCATCCAACTTGGTGGTTTGTGAAGAGGCTTATTATAGATGGTAAGGTTCACTACCACTGAGGCATCAATGTCAGTTTCAGCATACCAAGCTCAAATCCTCACCATCTCTTATTCATTCAGTATCTATGCCCTCCACTATGTCTAACATTGTCAAAAGCTTAGCCAGTGTTCAAATAGAGGACCTTTTTAAGTCACTCAATTCCAATTCCATGTCAGTTTTGCTAAACTAATAGGTCATTTATTTATTTATTTATTTATTTTCATAAAGAGCCTTTCGGTCCTTCTTTTAGAAAACTGAGAAGCAGTAGTGATCCTTCACAGTAATTAATCGCAGGAAGTCCCTCAAGCCAAGTTGTCTGTAATAAATTACTGCCTCTTCATGAAGCCAGCTTTACCTGCTAGCTGTGCTGCCATAAGATATTACATTTACTTCCCCTATATGTACCTTTTCTTCCTTTTCTTGGAAAACAGGGGTGATAATAGTAACCTGTCTATTCATAAAGTTTTGAAGGGGTTACATTGTTAAGCACTTGTAAAGTGCTTGGAACAATGACGGACATTTTGCATTTATTTACGTTGCATTAGCTATTATTTTCAGAACGCAGAGCAGTGTTTTGCAATGAGAAAATAACCGCTTCTTTTATTCTCATAGACTTACTGTTGAGAAGCTACAAGTGCCCTTCTTTTTGTTTTGCTTGACTCTTCTGTCATAAAACTTTTTTTTTTTTTTTTGAGACAGAGTCTCACTCTGTCACCCAGGCTGGAGTGCAGTGGCCAGATCTCAGCTCGCTGCAAGCTTCGCCTCCCGGGTTCACACCATTCTCCTGCCTTAGCCTCCCCAGTAGCTGGGACCACAGGCGCCCGCCACCTCACCCGGCTAGGTTTTTGTATTTTTTAGTAGAGACGGGGTTTCATCGGGTTAGCCAGGATGGTCTTGATCTCCTGACCTCATGATCCGCCCGTCTCAGCCTCCCAGAGGATTTTTTCTTGACTTTTCCTTAAAAAAATCATGACTAGAAGATAACTAGCCATAATCACTCTAGTTCATTTGCTTAAACTTTCATTTCAGAAGCGATACAATTTGTTTTCATTTATTTTCACCAAGCAATCAAATTTGTTTTGTGACATTTCTCTTCTGTCTGCCACATTCTCTATGGCTTTCCTTTTCAGACAAATTCCCTACAATCCTCACCTTTTCTGTCTCCTAGACTTCGAAAGGAAAGATGGGACATATCGTCACCAATTCTTAGAGAGCAGAAATCACAGGGGCAGCTAGGTTCTTTCCAATTAACACTCCAAATTACATTGGTGAGATGTGAGCTACAGTACCATGTTCTCTGCTGTCAGGCCTACTGGAAAAAAATTCCATCAAATATGGCCCGCTGAGATACACATGACCTTCCATAGCGTTGAAGATGCAAATGCTTTTTAAGGTGTTTGGAATTAAAAAAAATGACAAAATGCTTTTCTGAATAGAGCTGGAACCAGTAAATCATGATGTAATTCAATTCCCCTATTGTGATTTTTTTAAAACTTGGGGTAGGGGTAGGGAATTGCCTACTCCCAGGACACAGTAAGAAATGACAACTGTGACAATGATTAATAACTAACTAAACATATAAATAAAATTCAAGCATGAAGCATCTCCATTTTAGGAGAGCTGTTTGGAATCTCAGTTTAGAAGTGAGATGTCTTCCTCACAAATGGACAAACTGCTTCATGGAGTAATGACGAGGAATAGAGCATTCCGTGCCTTTGGGGTTGGATTATATTGTTCTGTTGCTTTGATGCTTTAAGAAAGTAGCCAGGTTTCATCGTGTGCCCCTGAAAAATGAGTGCTTTATTTCTTTTTACAACCAGGAAAAAATAGAGGAGAATATGTATCTAAATATGTGAAGAATGGAAAGCAATATGCATGCATATATTTAAATCTTGGATATCTGTGCATATCTGTAAATAAGCAGTCATAGTGATCTGCGTGTGATTTTTCCAAGTGTCCCTCACTCTCGAACTCCTCCATGCCTTTGCATGTGCTGTTTCGACATTACTTTTTTTTTTTGTATGCCCTATACAGCAATGTTCTTCCTCTTTCTTAGAGACTACATTCATTGCCTTCTTTGCTTCATAGACATTAAAAACCCTTTGGTAAATATCATGCAACACTCATTTTCCTGGACTTTGCAGTTTGTTGTGTAAATATCTAACAAAGATAATTTACTGCATGCACTAATAATTTTTCATTTTGTTTTGTTTTGTTTTTGAGACTAAGTCTCACTCTGTAGCCCAGGCTGGAGGACAGTGGTGTGATCTCGGCTCACCACAACCTCTGTCTCCTGGGGTCAAGCGATTCTCCTGCCTCAGCCTCCAGAGAAGCTGGGATTACAGATGCATGCCACTGCACTGGGCTAATTTTTTTGTATTTTTAGCAGAGAAGGGGTTTTACCATGTTGGCCAGGCTGGTCTTGAACTCCAGACCTCAGATAATCCGCCCCCCTTCTGCCTCCCAAATTCTTAGGATTACAGGCACGAGCCCCCGCGCCTGGCCTCTAATACTTTTTAACATATTCTTCTCCCGACACTGACGCCAAGTACCTGTGGGACCAAACTGTCTTATTTCCCTTTATGTTTTCATATCATGTTTAGCACAGATTACTCATCTAGTAAATATTTTAGTGAATCCATACAAATAGATATACATTTAAATAAACAATGTGACCTGTTTTATGTGTATGTATATATGTATGTGTGTGTGTGCATCTATACATATAAAAGGAAGAGACTCAGAAATATAAATAGATCAAAAAATCCTGTAAATAATTTTAGGTACATAACATCTTAACTGTACCATGTAACATGTTATTACGAAGAGCAGAATGACATCATTCAGAAACCTTGTAACACTAAGTTTGCATCCTAGTTCTTAGAAAATTAAATATTTTTACATCAAATCAAGGAATTATATATTTGTTGTCCTACCTCTAACACATACTTCTTTAAATGCTGGTATTAAGCTTGCTGTCACCATCTTTTACAAATTTCTCTGACATAAAAACCCATGTGTCTAACAATCTCCTTGGTAATCAAATCAGTAGATATTATGGCAAAGAAAGAGCCATTAATTCCTACTGATTCATAATTTCTTTTCAAATGCCACCTTTTCTATAGTGCACTGATTATTTTACATCTGATTGTACACTCTGCTCCTGTGTTACACCTTTATCCTCTTTCCTCTTTATCTGTTTCATAGAATGTACAACTTACATGGAATAGATGCTGTAAAGTTAATCTGTAATATGTCATATTTCACTTTAAATTAGGGAAATGCCTTCAACTTTGCTTCATAGTATATAGCCCATTTAAATTAATTTTTTAAATTGGTACTTTTTCTAACTTTGGTGAAATTATTGTGAGGCAGAATATTTTAATGTGGTTACGTATTTATTAACTCTAATGGTTATTCTCATCTTGTCTGGATTTTAAGTCTGATCTTTTAGGGAAATTACTTTCAGCTATTTCTTTATATGACCTTGTATTCTTTTCATTCAGAGAATATAAACTGAGCACCTTGTCTAATGTAGACCGTATGCTAGAAACTAGGGAAATAGATGTAAAAGCCTAGTTGCTTCTAGCACTCCAAATAACTAATTCTTCTGACAGTCACAGGCCCACAGGCAGACGATTTTGTGTGAAAAGTGTTATGAGACTTCAGAGAGGATGCCAGTCAGGGCTTTCTGGAAGAATTGATATATCAGATAATAAAATAGTCACTAAAAGAAAAAATCCATGGCTTGGGTGTGGTGGCTCATGCCTGTACTCCCAGCACTGTAGGAGGCCAATGTGGGCAGATCAGTTGAGCACAGGAGTGCGAGACCAGTCTGGGAAACATGACGAAATCCCCTATCTACTAAAAATATAAAAAATTAGTTAGGCATGGTGGTGCATGCCTGTACTCCCACCTACCCAGGACCTTGAAGTGGGAGGATTGCCTGAGCCTGGGTAGTTGGGGGAGCAGTGAGCCTTGATTGTGCCCCTGTACTCCAGCCTGGGCAATGGAAGTAAGACCCTGTTCCCCCCGCAGCAAAAATATATATATATATATATATATATATATGTGTGTGTGTGTGTGTGTGTGTGTGTGTCTCCATGAACATATAAGCATTAAGATATATTATGAAATATTTGCATTCCTTCACCCTTTAAAAAGATAATTAACTACTATGTGCCAGGATATTTAAAACTTAAGCTCTCATGGAGGTTTTGTTCCAATGGTGGGAGACAGACAATAAAAACATGAATACACAGCATATATTTATGGCTTAGTAGTTTCAATGGGGAAAGGTAATGAATATTGGGAGGAATAGGGGAGCATAGCGACTGTCAGAAAAATTATGAAAGACGTTGAGGCCGGTCATGGTGGTTCATGCCTGTAATCCAAGCCCTTTGGGAGGCCGAGGCTGGCAGATCACCCAAGGTTGGGGGTTCGAGACCAACCTGGCCAACATAGTGAAACCCTGTCTCTACTAAAAATACAAAAATTAGCCAGACATGGTGGTACACATCTGTAATCCCAGCTACTCAACAGAGCAAGACTGTCTCAAAAAAAAAAAAAAAAAAAATTTTTGAGTGGGATAAAAGGTTAACGAGCATCCTACCTAATATACCCTTTCAAGTTATCTCCGTCTTTCGCTGCTTTTTAGCTAATTTAAAGTTTTATAAATCACAGAGTACTGGTAATAATAAAAATGACATGCATGAAAACACTATAGAACAAATGAAGCTAACATATCTAGAGCATTCCACCCAAAAGCACCAGGATGCACATTCTTCTCAAGTGCTCTTGGAATATTCTCCAAGATGGATCACATGCTAGGTTTTGCGAGAGATTTAAGAAGATTGAAATCATTCTAGGTATTTTTTCTGAACACAATGAAGGAACTAAAAACCAGTGAAAAAAGGAAAATGAAAAAAAAATAAAGCACAAATATATGGAAATTAAACAACACACTCTTGATCAATCACTGGGTCAAAGTAAACATCAAAAAGGAAATTACAAATACTTCAATACAAATGAAAACAAAACAAAACTTACCCAAACTTGTGGGGTGCCGCAAAAGAGGTAGTTAGAGAGAAGTTTGTGGAGATACTAAAAGGGAAGTTTATGGAGAAATACAGTGAGCATTTGGCATTTTGTTCTAAGTGTAACAGAGAGAATTAGCAAGGGAGGGATTGAATTTTATTTGCCTTTGAAAAAAGATGACAGAGGAGGTCGGTGTTTACATGGATTTCCGGTAAAAATGGTGGAAGAAATGACTGTAAGCAGACTGTATTTGTCATTTACAAGAGCTATGATTTTAACTGAAGCTAGGGTGGTAACGAATGGAAAGAAGTAGTCTGATTGCATATTTTGAAAGGAGCACCAGTGTTAATGAATGTGATGTAAGAAAGAAAAAGAAACAATTCAACAATGATTACTAAATGTTTACTCTAACTGGGTGAATGATGGAGATATTTCTTGATTAATAAGAAATTGATGAATAAAAAAAGATGTGTGATGGTATTAAGAATTTTGTCCTGGCTTTGTTAAACTTGAGATATACATTTGACTTCCAAGTATGGATGATGACTAAGTAATTGAATAGGAGTGTGGAGCTATGGGCAAAGATGCACAAATTGTGAATAAAACTTCTCGCTATTGTGAAAATCAATACCATATATAAGAAAGATCAAGCCAAGAGCAGGGAAAATATGAATCAGGGAGTGAAAACAGAGACAGAAGGGGAAAAGGTGGTACAGTACTAAGTCTTGGTACAACTCGATGTTGATGATTCATCAAAGCATACTGAAGAAGGCTTGACAGTGAAGTTGCAGGGCAGGAAGGAGGGTGAAGTGTCCTGGATGTTGAGTGAAGCAGGTATTTCAAGAAGGAAGGAAAGCATGATTATGTGCCAATGCTACTGAGAGATTCAAGAACAACATTTTTGGCTATGATGATAAGAGATATAACAGTGATGCCTCATGTGGGAGGGGTGGCTGTCAAGAGGTGAAGGTTAATATTGTCAGCAGTGGTAAACCCAAAGAACTGTATAATAAGGGTGGAGGTGGAGAATATCGTTGAAATTTTTAGTCACTAAAATCGCCACGAAAGTAGTGCTGGAGAGAGAAATAGTGAACTAAATAATAAAATTTTCAAGAAAGGATGGGGAATGACTTGGAGATTATTGGATAACCAACAAAGCATAGGATGTATCAGTGGTATAGTGTGAGGTTGTGTCTTGTTAAGTAAATGACATTTTCAAGCAAAGAAGTTTTCAAGGGAAAAGAAGGAAGATACCTGCCTCTACTTCAAGATCCTTACTAGAAGAAATGTCAGTATAATTTCTGTTGGATGGGGTTGCAGCCAGGTTTGAGACAGAACAAGTTGGTGACAGCAACACTAAGACAGAGGTTGGGAATATAACATTTTATCAGCGATGGCCCAGGTAAGTTTGAGAGGGCACCTTGCAAGGGTTTGAAAAATGAGGAAAGTGGAATCCCACATGTATTTAGTTCAGTGCCTAAGTAGAGACTTGGGAACGAAGTCCCGATAAGTCACAATTATTAGTAGAACAGGCAGATTCCTACCTTATTTTATGTCTGTTGTCTCAGTGTAATCTTTAACAGTGTTTCCTTGCACCATCTTTTTTTTTTTTTTTTTGGTATAAATTTAAGGGGAACAAGTACAGTGTTGTTACATGGACATATTGTGCAGCAGTGAAGTCTGAGCTTTTAAAGTAATCATCACCTAAATACTGTACATTGTAGCCATGAAGTAATTGCTTGTCCTTCACCCTCCTTCCAGGTTACCATCTTCAATAACTATTATTCTACACTCTTGCTCTCATTTGGAAGCCAAAATATAAAATGAGCCTATTTTTTTCTTTTCTTTTTGTTTTAAAAAACTTTTTTTTTTTTTTTTGAGACAGAGTCTCGCTCTGTCACCCAGGCTGGAGTGCAGTGGCCCGATCTCAGCTCACTGCAAGCTCCGCCTCCCGGGTTTACGCCATTCTCCTGCCTCAGCCTCCCGAGTAGCTGGGACTACAGGCGCCTGCCACCTCGCCCAGCTAGTTTTTTGTATTTTTAGTAGAGACGGTGTTTCACCGTGTTAGCCAGGATGGTCTCGATCTCCTGACCTCGTGATCCGCCCGTCTCGGTCAGTTCTGGGATACATGTGCAGCACATGCAGGTTTGTTACATAGGTATACACGTGCCACGGTGGCTTGCTGCATCCACCAACCCATCATCTACATTAGGGACTTCTCCTAGTGCTATCCCTCCCTTAGCTCCCCACCCCCGACAGACCCCATTGTGTGGTATTCCCTTCCCTGTGTTCATGTGTTCTCACTGTTCAACTCCCACTTATGAACGAGAACATGTGGTGTTTGGTTTTCTGTTCTTGTGTTAGTTTGCTGAGAATGATGGTTTCCAGCTTCATCCATGTCCCTGCAAGGGACATGAAATCATCCTTTTTTATGACTGCATAGTATTCCATGGTATATAAGTGCCACGTTTTCTTTATCCAGTCTATCATTGATGAACGTTTGGGTTGGTTTCAAATCTTTGCTGTTGTGAACAGTGCTGCAATAAACATACTTCTGCATGTGTCTTTATAGTAGAATGATTTTTAATCTTTAGATTATATACCCAGTAATAAGTGAGTGAGGTGGGGATATAATCCATGTGGGATTTGTGCTGATATTCTCTTAGAAATGAGTGGGTAATCAGCTCTAATTACAACTTACAACTTATTTTTAAAAATTTATTGTGTCCATGGCTAGTTTGTAATTAATAGTCTTACAGTGTCAACACTAAGGAAGGAGTGGTCTCAGCAAAAGCACATGGAGTACTGGGCTGTCCCTTGTGTTCTGTGATAGTCAGTGTAGGTAAGTCTGGTGGAGGTAGGTGTACTAGTCTTACTAGGAATTTATGACAATTGAATGATTGAGTTGATATTAACTTTTAAAATGGTTTATCTATAAGATTATTTTCTTGCTTGAAATGTTTTCTTATATTTTATCTGCTTTATAAAGACTATAATTGTTTGATTAGTATCTTCCCAAAATTCTTGTCTACCTAGAACCCCAGAATATGACTTTATTTGGAAACAGAGTCTTTGCAAATGTACTTACTTAAGAAGAGATCAGACTGGATTGGTGTGGGTTCTAAATCCACTAACCATGTCTTTATAAAAGAAAGAAGGTGAATAGTCAAGAGATAGAGACACAGAGAAAAGGTCATTTGAAGATGAAAGTAGAGATTGGCATGATGCAGAAGCAAGCCTTGCAATGCAAGGATTCTTAGGAGCCAACAGAAGCTAAGAAGAGGCAAGGAAAGAATCATCCCTACAACTTACAAAGGGAGCATGACCCTGAGTGCAACTTGACTTTGAACTTGCCTACAGAAATATAAAAGAATAAATTTTTGTTGCTTTGTGGTAAGATCTTTGGGCACCCTAGGAAACTAGTACAGAGATCAAGATAATTTTTTTATTTGGTCAAATTATTTGAATCCACATCGTTTTTTAGACAGGCTCTCTGTCTCAAGGTGAAAGGCAAGAGTTATATTTTTGTATCTGTAAAGCAATTGCCAAACTGTTATTTTTAATGTAGTCTCCATTTCACCTTGCTATCTTCAGGAAAATGATTTATGGTGTAAACCCAGCGTGGTGCTAGGTGAATTCAGTATATTAATTAAGTTTCTTTCAGATACACATTTTTAAAAAGACTTATAGTCAGTAATTCTTATAGAATAGACATTTACTGCATACTATGGGATTTGGCATAAATTAAAAGCTAAATGCTATAGAATGGAGAAACTTTTTACTCCAAATATCACCTGAATGATGGTATTTATAAGCCAATAAAATTTACAGCTTCAATCCTAAATAAGTAGCTATTCCTTGGCACTGCTAAATAAGGATAACAGAGTGTTCTTTTAATTACAAGAATATTTGCTTCTGAAAATCAGAGCATATTCACTTATCAGAGGTGGAGTTCTTGAGGCTATAATCAAGAAAATATATTCAAGAGCTATTGCAATCTGTAGGCAATGTATCAATCAAATCAGAAAAAATCATGAAAATGTAAAACATGCCAATGCTAGAGGTGACATAATGTAGTTGTCAAGAAAAACGAGATTCCTAATGTGTTTTAGACCCTCTAGCAAACAACCACATGTGTCTAAATTCAAAAGATCTGACAAACTACCATAGGTAACAGGATTAAACAAAATGGAAAAATAATTAATGACATGTCAGAAAATTGACCTTGAGAAAGGAACATCAGTTTGGGGATTAGGGTCAGAAGTATAAGAAAGAAAAGGTACCTCAATAGGGCATAGTAGTGCTATCTTAAATAATGACTTAATGACCTTGAGTGTTGACTTATTAATTAGATGCTGAGTAAAAATAATTCTTAGACAATATAATTATATTTTCTGTCTCTTTACTGTGTGTTATGAACTTTCATTACAACCGTAAATAAATAATAAGGGTTCTAGATATTAAGATTGTGACTTTTGGTAAGATAGTCAAATGTCTATAGCCACATGAATTTATTGATGTAAATATACATTGTATGAACTGGCATATTACTTTAAAAATTGCAACTGAATTTATAACACAAAAGAAAAGAGGACTGATTCGATAATAGCAAATGACTAAAAAAGCCTCATTTTTTATATTGAGAAAACTCAGAGTAAATATTACCATAACTATGGAGAACAGTTAGAGAAAGAAGTGGTAAAGAAAAGGCGAGTGATAACTTGAAAACAATAAGATTCGTTATATGCTCTGTATTCCCTATTGTTCTCATCTAACATTCAATTAACAAGTATTTTAGAAACTTTTCTCACATTATTAAGAAAAAGATCACATAATTATGTGTCTGGGCATCTATTCACACTCAGATAGAGATGCAAACTAATTGTATTCTGAATTAGAATAAATTCTTACTGCAACTCATACAGCATATTTTGATAAATTAAACAAATGACATACTAAGTTACAAATATTTATTCCCTCTATGATACTTGTGACTCTAAAAATTTTTTCTATTTTTATATCCATATTTTTATTTACTTTAAAAAAACTAATTATTATGAGTACCTAGCTGTTGAATATATGCATGGAGTACATGTGAGTTTTGATAAAGGCATACAATGGGTAATGATCAAATCAGGGTAATTGGGCTATTCATTGCCTCAAAACTTTGTAATTTTTTTTGTATTAGACACATTCCAATTCCACTTTTCATTATTTTTTATTATTTGCTTTTTTATTTTTTGAGACAAGATTTCACTCTGTCACCCATGCTAGAGTGCGGTGTTGCAATCACGGCTTACTGTAGACTTGACCTCCTGGGTTCAAGCAATCCTCCTACATCAACCTCCCTAAGAGCCAGAAGGACAGGCACACACCATCACACCTGGCTAATTAAAAAAAAATTTGTAGAGACGGGGGCTTCTTATGTTGCCCAGACTGGCCTGCAACTGCTAGGCTTAAATGATCCTCCCACCTTGCCCTCCCAAGCACTAGGATTTCAGGTATAAGCTACCATGCCTGGCTAAGTTATTTTTTAAGTTATAATAAATTATTAATTTAATTTTTATTCATTATTTAATGCAACAGATATTTTTTGATCACTTACTAAATATGTAACGTCCTTCTTTGTACATGGACCACTTCAGTAAATAAAGTAGTTCCTGTTCTCTAGATCCTAGGTCTTTAAGTTACTATGTTGAGAGGGATGCTTGGGAGTACAGCTTGATCTGCTTCAGACTGTGATGAGACCAAGCAATAAAATTTATTGTGAAATTTCAGGGTAGTTTATTATACTAATGTATATTCCCTACCCTGTTCAATATATGAATGCAGAAAACTTTTAACCTATAATTTTATAACCAACCAAATTATTGTTTAAGGATGATCATTTAATAATAAAAACATCATTGGGTATATTAGACATCTGAATGATTAGCAAATAGAAACCCATTTTGAAAACACTCTTGTGTCTAAATTCCAGTGAGTTGAGATTGTGCCACTGCACTCCAGCCTGGCAACAGAGTGAGACTCCATCTCAAAAAAAAAAGAAAGAAAGAAAAAAAAGAAGATGGCCGAATAGGAACACCTCCCAGCGTGAGTGACACAGAAGACAGGTGATTTCTGCATTTCCAACTGAGGTACTGGGTTCATATCACTGGGGCATGTCAGACAGTGCGTGCAGGACAGTGGGTGCCACCCACCGAGCGAGAGCCGAAACAGGGCAAGGCATTGCCTCACCCAGTAAGCACAAGGGGTAAACGAATTCCCTTTCCTAGACATGGGGAAACTGTGACGCACACCACCTGGAAAATCAGGTCATTGCCACCTTAATATTGTGCTTTTACAAGGGTCCTAGCAAAGGGCACAACAGGAGATTATATCCCACCCCTGGCTCAGAGGGTCCCATGCCCACAAATCCTCCCTCATTGCTAGCACAGCAATGAGATCTAACTGCAAGGTGGCAGCGAGGCTGGGGGAGGGGTGCCCGCCATTGCTGAGTCTTGAGTAAATCAACAAAGCAGCCAGGAAGCTAGAACTGGGTGGAGCCCACTGTAGCTCAAGGAGGCCTGCCTGCCTCTGTAGACTCCACCTCTGAGGACAGGGCATAGCCAAACAAAAGGCAGCAGAAACCTCTGCAGATTTAAATGTCCCTGTCTGACAGCTTTGAAGAGAATAGTGGTACTCCCAGCATGGATTTTGAGATCTGAGAATGGACAGATTGCCTCCTCAAGTGGGTCCCTGATCCCCGAGTAGCGTAACTGGGAGGCACCCTGCAGTAGGGGCAGACTGACACCTCACATGGCCAGGTACCCCTCTGAGACAAAGCTTCCAGAGAAATGATCAGGCAGCAACATTTGCTGTTCAGCAATATTCACTCTTCTGCAGCCTCTGCTGCTGATACCTAGGCAAACAGGGTCTGGAGTGGACCTCCAGCAAACTCCAACAGACTTGCAGCTGAGGGTCCTGACTGTTAGAATAAAAACTAACAAACAGAAAGGATACCCACACCAAAACCCCATTTGTATGTCACCATAATCAAAGACCAAAGGTAGATAAAACCACAAAGATGGGGAAAAAAAGAAAGTAGAAAAGCTGAAAATTCTAAAACTCAGAGCACTTCTCCCCCTTCAAAGGAATGCAGCTCCTCAACATCAATGGAACAAAGCTGGATGGAAAATGACTTTCATGAGTTGAGAGAAGAACGCATCAGACGATCAAACTTCCCTGAGCTAAAGGAGACACTTCTCAAAAGAATACATTTATGCAGACAACAGACACATGAAAAAATGCTCCTCATCACTCACCATCAGAGAAATGCAAATCAAAACCACAATGAGGTACCATCTCACACCAGTTAGAATGGTGATCATTAAAAAGTCAGGAAACACAGGTGCTGGAGAGGATGTGGAGAAATAGGAACACTTTTACACTGTTGGTGGGACTGTAAATTAGTTCAACCATTGTGGAAGACAGTGTGGCTATTCCTCAAGGATCTAGAACTAGAAATACCATTTGACCCAGCCATCCCATTACTGGGTATATACCCAAAGGATTATAAATCATGCTGCTATAAAGACACATGCACACGTATGTTTATTACGGCACTATTCACAATACCAAAGACTTGGAACCAACCCACATATCCATCAATGGCAGACTGGATAAAGAAAATATACACCATGGAATACTATGCAGCCATAAAAAAGGATGTGTTCATGTTCTTTGTAGGGACATGAATGCAGCTGGAAACCATCATTCTCAGCAAACTATTGCAAGAACAGAAAACCAAAAACTGTATATTCTCACTCATATGTGGAAATTGAACAATGAGATCACTTGGACACTGGAAGGGGAACATCATACTCTGGGGTCTGTCATGGGATGGGGGTAGGGTGGAGGGATAGCATTAGGATATATACCTAATGTAAATGACAAGTTAATGGGTGCAGCACACCAACATGGCACATGTATACATATGTAACAAACCTACACGTTGTGCACTGTACCCTAGAACTTAAAGTATAATAAAAAATAAAAAAAAAGAGAAATCCATGATTTCTACCTAAAAAAAAAAAAAAAAAAAAGCTAAATTCAAGAAATGTTAAAAGAGATATGGGATTGAATGTTAATCAAAGGGCTTATGAACACTTACTGCTGTCCAAAAGACTCACTCCAAAGCAAGATATTCCACTACAACCTAGAAAACAAAATGTGGATAATATCAGAATGGTAGTGATGAGTAAAATGAGAACATGTTCTAGTAACCATATTGTTGTACAATATATATAGATAGATAGATAAGGATAATACATTAGTGGGTAAGTAATTAAGAGAAATAATTGGGCTGGGTGCAGTGGCTCACAACTGTAATCCCAGAACTTTGGGAGGCCAAGGCTGGTGGATTATTTGAGCCCAGTAGTGTGAGACCAGCCGGGGCAACATAGAGAAACTCATCTCTACAAAAAATAAAAAATTTAGCTGAGTGTGATAGTACATACCTGTAGCCCTAGCTACTTGGGAGGCTGGGATGAGGATTGCTTGAGTCTGGAAGGATGAGGCTGTGTGGTGAGCTGAGTGATCATGCCACTACACTCCAGCCTGAGTGACAGAGTGAGACTGTCTTAAAAAAATCAGTCAATAAATAAAACAATGATCAAGATCAATAATCGAGAAAAAATTATATAGATTTTAAGACATATGAAACTATAGCTAGCCAATAGATAAGGAAACAAGGAAGAAGCAGAAGCAAAAACAGTGCTCAGAAGTATGATCTCATATACCAGCACTTACAGTAAATATAGAACAAACAAATTTGTTAGGTAAAACAGAAGTCTCTCATTTTAGTTTAAGAAGATTTAACAATATGTTGAATAGTTTTGTCAAAAGAAAAAATAATTCAAGGAATAAAACTGGAAAATTGAAAGTGTATAATATAGGATAAAAATAGCAAACATGAAAGAAAAAATCCTGAGTTTCTAATTCTTACAGGTAATAATATTTTATTCATATAAAAAAAGCAGTGAAAGATAATGAAATAGAAAACAGTAAAAGAAACAACTGAACAAGCACATAAAACCATCATCAACCTAAAGGCAAATAACAAAATATCATATATCAAGCATAAACTGACTGAACTCCAGGGAAAAACAAATAAATCAAGTGTTCTGAAACAGTTTCAAATATTTAACGCATTGCTCTCAGAAACTAGTGCATAGTGAAGATGAAAAAAAGTGGAAAGATCAAAGATATGTATAACAGTGTGAGATTAATCTTTTAGTTTTATTTACAATTCTATACTTACTAATAATGTATTTTTCCTCGCAGACACTATAGTTTTTATTTCTAAGAAGTTCAATTGGATCATTTTTAAAATCTTCAATATTCACTTAATATGTTCAGCATTTTATCTTTATCTTCAACAAACAGAATATAGTTATAATAACTGTTTTAATCTCCTTGCTTATTAAATCTATCATCAGTTACATACCAAGGATAGTTTAGATAGAATCATTTTTTGTAATTATAGAGATTCTTCCTGTTACTTTCTATGTGATACAGGTTTTGATCGGACACTTAACATTTGATCAAAAACTCTATGTTACATTTGTGGTACAGAATATTTTTCCTTTGAAATAAATATTTTGAATTTTGTTATGAGATGCAGTCAAACTAATTGCAAACAATTTTATCTTTTCAGGTCTTTTTTAAAGCTTAGTCCAATTTACAGCTGTAGTTAGTCTAGGGTTAATGGTTTCCTGATAGTGAGTCAAAACCCTTTTTAGTAGTCTAACTGATGTCCCTGACTTACAAGGTTTCCCGTCATGGTTGTTGGAAGCAGGCACTATTCCTGGCCCTTTATGGGGCCTTAGCATGGTTTCTCTAATCCTTTTGGATTGTTCTTTTCATGAATTCAGGAAAGCTCCATCTCTTCCATTTAACTTCTCTTGGGATTGCCTGCCCTTCACTTTGATTTGGAAACCTTTTTAAGACAGTGAGCTAGGGCCATCAAAAAATAAGACTCACTTCATTTGTTTCCAGCTCTCAGGGATCACTACTTTTCATTGACCAGCATCCAAATATCTTGGGTGCTATAATTTCACATATTTTCTCTGGCTTTATGGTTGTTTGAGTCAGGTGAGTTAACCCGGTTCCTGGTACTAGACCTTGCTCAGCAGCTGGAAAAATGAGGATAATACTATGTTTATTTAGAAAACATTATTTCTTGCAATATTTTTATTTCCTTTCATTTGAAATGATTTGATACTTAGAAAGTTTGTAAAAATAGTACAACCCTTTCTTTTTAGTTTGGAAGTTACCACGACATCATGCTTCACTGACTCTGAAAATCTGAGTGTCATTTCTACAAGCAAAAATATATTCTTGCATAGCAATAATAAAACATCAAAACCAAGAAATTGATATTGATGCTTTATTATAATAATAGCAGCAGACTCGGTTTAAGTTTTCAAATTGTGCCAATATAGAAAAACATGCCAATTAGGTTTATTTCTGCATTTAATTATTATATCTTTTTAATTTCTTTCTGTCCTTGACTTCACCCTATTCTTGACTTTCATAACTTTCATACTTTTAAAGATGATAAACAATTTATTTTGTGAAATATGTTTCAATTTGTGTTATGATTTTCCTCATGATTCGATTCAAGTTATTCACATTAGGCAGGAAAATCACACAAATCATGTTGTGTTCCATTCATTGTAATATATCAGGTGGTAAATAATTTCAGTTTGTCCTATTATGAATGAGTAAACATTAATCACTTGTGCTAAGATAGGATTTTCCAGGTTCTTCCATTTTAGGTAACCTATTTTCCCTTTCAATTAGTAAATATTTTGTAAGGAGGTACTTTGAAACTATGTAAATTTCCTGAACTGATCAAACATACACCTACTAGATTTAACACCACAGATTTTTCTTGGCTGAATTAATTTTTACTATGAGGATTTCTGCATAGTGATTATTCCAATTTTGTCATTTTTTTACACAGTTAGTAGCTGGGATTATACAACATGGAAGAGTGTCTCTTCTTCCATTTATTTGTGACTCTATTTTTTAAAACAATGTAGACTCACGGTTTTCTACTTTCTTCAATGATTTTTAATTCACTCCTATTATGATTTAATTTGCTGTTCAAATTATTCTAGATTTGGTCAGTATGTTCCCTTTCAAGACTATTCTAGGCCAGTCATATATTTTTCTTATTCCAATCCTGAAATTATCCATTTATCATAACCTTGGTGCCTTTAGTGGAGAATAATATTTAGAAACTAAGATTTATTTGCTAGTGTGATCATAGCTATAGGGGTGTTACACTTCCTGGGCTTGCTTAGAGGAAAGAGTTGGAGAATATATATGTATATCTACATGTATATCTCCCTATGTCATTCAATTTAGATATCATAATCCATAAATTCACTCTGATACTTCTAATTTGAATCAAAAACCAAAGAGTCAATTTTTGTTTCTTCCTTTCCATGTTTGTATTTTTCTTCTCTCAGTAAAAAACCTGATTCTGTCACTCTGATATCATATACACACATGCATATATATGGGTGTATATATCATATAGGTGTATATATATGATCCATCAGAGTGCAGGGTCTGCAAAATATCTCAAGCACTGATCTTATGTTTTACAATAGTGATGTTATCCCCAGGAACAATTTGAGGAGGTTCGGACTTGCAGCCAGAGGCTACATGAGCCCTAAACAGTAATTTTGAATGTTGTAGCTAATGTGCCAGTCCTACAAAGGCTGATTGGTCCCAAAGCAAGAAGGTGGTCTTTTCAGGAAAGGGCTATTATCAATTTTGCTTCAGAGTCAAACCATAAACTAAATTCCTTACCTAGGTTAGTCCAGCCTATGCCCAGGAATGAACAAGGACAGCTTAAAGTTTAGAAACAAGATGGGGTTTGTTAGGTCCGATCTCTTTCACTGTCATAATTTTCTTAGTTATAATTTTTGCGATGGCAGTTTCAGCTTGTGTTTAAAATTCTGCCTTCTGGGTATTATTCTGAACTCTTATCTGGTATTTTAAGACCTGATTTATGATCCAGAATAAAGACTTAGGTCTAATTCTCATTACTGCAGCCTCCCATTGACCCTGTCTTGTCCCTTGCAGCTCTCAGTGATTATCTCTCACAATGATCACTTAAACCTAAAAGACCCCAGGACAGAAAGAGAAATCTCATTTCCAAATGAGGGGCAAAAAATAAAGCTCTGTGTAAATGTAGGTGAGTTTTCATAACAGTAAAATGCTATGAGAACTAGGATAATTTTTGGAAAAAAAAAAGGAAAAAATGATAAATAAGAAAAATTTTGAAAAAAGATGTAGGAATAAGCATTTTCATGAAAATATTATCTATCCTTGACTTTCATGATTTTCTTTTTTAAAATTTATTTATTAAAAATTGAGTCTCTCCTATTGAGTAAAAATGAAGGAGAAAAAACTGATTAGTTTGTTGGTGAATATACATATTACATGGGAGAGAGTAATATTTATTTGATAATGTGCAATTTTCTAATGTCTGGTGACATATTCTCAAAGAAGAATACAATTATCTTTGATTATATTGAAATACTAATAAAACATAAACTTAGTTAGATGTCATTAGAAAACAATCACCCTTATTTCTTTTAAAAGCTGTTTACATATTTACATGATATTTCCCTTAGATTTTACAAGGGAAATTAAATGATTTCGTAAATCAGATGAATCAATTTTGATACATTATAACAATTTCTTATTTTAAAATATAATATCAAAAATATGGTATCAAGTGTTCAAGATTCTCAGCCAAGTTTGGAAGTCCTCAGTATGGGTAGGTGCTGTTGTAAAAGTAATATGGAAATAAAGACTAAGTGACTCATGATTTACTTGGAGTTTTCTAGCCAGATTGATCCCATGACATTTACCTTAAATGTTTTTCTTTCCCCTTCCAAATATAAGTGCTTACTGAGGCAATTATTAGCAGAATAACTGTTTATTGAACATTTTATAGAAAACGCTGTGCTGGTCAATTTGAAAAGGGAAGAAGTCTGAAGTGAATTAATTCATCTCAATACATGTTGATATACAACAATATTGCAGAGAATTGAACTGAGAGGAATTTAAAAAATCTGCAGACACACTGCTTTAAGACATAAGAGGAAGAATAATACAACTGAAGAAGAAAAAAGTGAAAAAAAAAGCAAGTTTAGTGTTGGTCTTTGAAATATAAGTGAGATTTCTGGGCAAGAATATGTTAAGATAGGAATTTCTGGCAGGATTGATGTTTCAAATGCGAGGAAATACAAACAAAGTAAGGATAACAATAAGTGTATCCCCTTGACTAGAGTGTAAGATGATTGAATAAAATGCAAGAAAGAAAATATAACACAGATAAACAGGGGTTCTTTTATCCTAACAACACTCTTCAATTTGTAGCTATAACATTAAAATAATGTTTTAGACTAATAGTTGATAAAGTATGACCTGGTCAAATCTGGCTCGCTACCTGTTTTTTGTTTGTTAGCTTTATTTTGTTTTGTTTGGAGTACAACTATTTACTTAAATATTGCACATAGTTGGTTTGGAACTACAATGGCAGACTTGAGTAGGTGCAATAAAGACAATATGTCCTGCAAAGCTTGAAGTATTTACTATCTGGCCCTTTAGAAAAAAGGGCTGTTGAACAGTGTCCTAGATTTCTGTGCAATTGTAAATGATGGACTTGCTAGTAGATGTCAGAACAGCTATGTGGTGTGCTGAAGTTACAGCATAAGATTAAAAGCCAATGCATGAAAATTATTATGCAATACACCATGATAGCATTATACATCCCTTAGCAAGTCTGTTACTTTTTCAGCACCAAATACAAAGAGTGGTTTTAAAGAAGAATCTCACACAATTGTATTCTCATGCATTCTCAACCATGTTTGAGTCCTAAAAGATGTCTTCTAAAAGAGAGAATGCTGACTCTTTTACTGCCTAGATTTTAGAGGTCATAGAAATACTATTATTTCCAAATGGCTATATCATGACTTTTACATTAATTTAAAAATAATAAGTGTACATGTGAAAAAGAAAATTATTTTTCAAAAGTATTGTCTCCTCACTTGCAGTTAAAGTAAAGACTGTTTGAACTCTAGATCCTCTAAGGTATAATTTGCACTAGTTGCTTTTGCCCTCTTTGAAAATGTGTCCTTCCCCCAGTGCCATCAGCTCACTTTGATCATCACTTCTCACACTTCTGAAAGCTTCCATTCTCACCATGTAGTACTGAATCTTGCATGTGTATAGCACAATTTGGGGACAGGCAGCAATGAGGCCCTGGGGATATTTTCTTTGTGATGCAGAGCTACAGCTCTTCAGAGTCCATTTTCAAGGTGAACTAGGCTCCTGTGGTTAGTTATCTCTCTCCTTCAGAATTGCTTCTAGGCCATATGTAAGATTGCTTCTGTGTTCCTCGGAAGACCCCTATGGGTTCTACAAAGAAGAACTTGAAGACTAAAAAATGTTATAGGTTAAATGTGTTTTAGGAAATTTATGTAAGGGGCAGAAACATTAAAAACAAAACAAAATCACAATCATAAGTACAAGTAGTTGGACTTGACAATACTAGACTGAAATAACTCTCTCAAAGCCTATTTGAACTCAATTGAAAGATCTCATCATTATTTTCAGTGTTTTAAGAATTGCTCCTTTGGAAGTTTGTAGAATGTCAGCAAAATTTAGTAGGCACATTTTGGAGGAGGATATTCTTTCTATGTATATTTATTTATATACAGACACATGTAAATACAATATGTATAATAAATATACCAATGTTTACATATACCAATGATTACT
This sequence comes from Piliocolobus tephrosceles, assembly GCF_002776525.5. Classification (NCBI taxonomy): domain Eukaryota; kingdom Metazoa; phylum Chordata; class Mammalia; order Primates; family Cercopithecidae; genus Piliocolobus; species Piliocolobus tephrosceles. The sequence continues at coordinate 26,395,181 of NC_045446.1, read as the reverse complement.
ATTATTACAATATGGTCTATACTAATATATACATTAATGTATGTTAGATATATTAGTGAATACATAATTAGCCGGGTGTGGTGGTACATGCCTATACTCTGAGCTACTCAGAGTGCTGAGATGGGAGGGTTGCTCGAGTCCAGGAATTTGAGGCTGCAGCAGCGAGCCATGATCAAGCTACTGCACTTCAGCCTCAGCAACAGAGGGACACTCCGTTTCATAAAGAAAAGAAAAAAAAAAGTAAGCTAGGAATCTATATGGGAAAAATACTAGCAAAGTATTGTGGAGAGCTCAAAAGACAGATGGATTGCATTGTTCTAGCTAGTTGTGAGTTTATCTTTAGTTGTGAGGATCAGAAATATCTTCTGGGGAAGCTTCATTCTAAAATAAAACTTGAAGGATGAAAGATTTCAGCCAACTATGGGTTGTTGGAGAAATCTCAAGTGAAATACCCAGAAAGCATGAGGAAATGCATGACATCAAGAAGGCTCAGAACTCTGACTATTCCTATTTTTGTAGCTTGTAAAGTAGGCAAGGGCAGTTGTATGAAATACATGTGGAGGGAATAGATTGGGGTCAAATTGTAGTGGTTAGAATTTGTATGAGGTACTGAGGGTTTTGAGAAAGAAAGATCTGAATTGTGCTTTAGACAGATTACTTTGATGAAAACAGCAGGTGAAAAGAAAAAAGAGGGGAAAGAAGAAACTAGAATTTCTAGTTAGTGAGTAGACTTTAACAATACTTCAATAAAGGAGTAAAAATGGTAAAAAATAACAATAGCCAAATACTATTGAGTTTTTTATATGATGTAGTTGCTACTGTAAGTTCTATATATATGTTGATTTAATTTAATCTAACATCAATCATATGAAGTAAGTACTATTTTAACCACATTTTACATAAGAGGAGTCTAAAACATAAAAAATTACCCTGGTTTGCCTAAGTTTAAACAATTTATAGGAATGTAAATTTGAGAACCTCTGAAGTTGTAAACATTAACTTAGTTAATATTTGTGGACTGGGTGAATAAAGGGATTAAGAGTTGGAGCAACATAAGCTACATATTTTCTTCTTCTTGCCACTAAATTGTTATTTTATTAAATCATATTTTATTATTAAAAAATTAGATGACACTTGAAGACTAAAATAATGTTATAGGTTAAATGTGTTTTAGGAAATTTATGTAAGGGGCAGAAACATTAAAAACAAAACAAAATCACAATCATAAGTACAAGTAGTTGGACTTGACTACTTTAAATATAGAGATAAATTCTTCCTCACAGAAGGGAAAAATACATCCTCACTTCAACCTAAAGAAATAATATTAACTTTTTCAGATATCAATGTTAAAAATAGCGATTTTTAAAAACTCGCCTATATAGCAAGCATTGTCCTTGGTATGGAGAGTATTTTATTTATGTAACTGTTGCTAGGTAAGTAGAATGAAAAAAAGGGAAGATTTGTGTATTAGTTTTCACACTGCTTTATAAAGACATACCTGAAACTGTGTAATTAATAAAAGAAAGAGGTTTTGTTGACTCACAATTCTGCGTGGCTGGGGAGACCTCAGAAAAGTTACAATCATGGTGGAAGGGGAAGAGGCACATCTTACATAGCAACAGGCAAGAGAGAGCCAGCAAGAGCAGGGCAGATTGCCTTATAAAACCATCAGATCTTGTAAGAATTCACTCACTATCATGAAAACAGCATGCGGAAAAAACGCCCCCATGATCCAATCATCTCCCACCTGGTCTCTCCCTCAGCGCGTGAGGATTACGGGGACTATAATTCCAGATGAGATTTGGGTGGAGACACAGAGCCAAGCCTATCAACTTGTGTTCTAGCGTAATCATTAACTAAATTTACAATCATTTATTTAGCAGGTCATATGAACAGAGATATAAAAGAAAGCTAGCATAATCATCATGCACTCTACTCATTTTCTTCGTTTTTCTACTGAATTGGTGTTTGCAAATCCTGAAAATTACCATAATGGTAAATTATTGCTTTTTCATTAAAGCACTGGTTTCCATGACCACTTTACAAAAAAACTATGTGATTTTAATATTGTTATTCCATTTATGGACTTTTCTATGAAGCCAATGTGCTTTTTTAGATCTGACTTCTTTTCAAACTGAATGCTGGAAAACACAGAGCTAGTAGTAGTAAAAATAAAAACCACTCCATCAAGTGATTTTTCTAACATTATAGTTATGTTAAATAATGTGACATTTGCCCATGTTACTCGTGGTGACTTAACTTGGGTCTCTAACTGTAATAAAGAAGAATTAGGAGGGGTGTGGTGGCTCACACCTGTAATCCCAGCACTTTGGGAGGCTGAGGCTGGTGAACCACGAGGTCAGGATATCAAGACCCTCCTGGCTAGCACGGTGAAACCCCATCTCTACTATAAAGTACAAAAATTTAGCTGGGCATGGTGGCAGACACCTGTAGTCCCAGCTACTCGGGAGGCTGACTTAGGAGAATGGTGTGAACCTGGGAGGGGGAGCTTGTGGTGAGCTGAGATAGCGCCATTGCATTCCAGCCTCGGCGACAGAGCAAGACTCCATCTCAAAAATAAAATAAAATAAAATAAAATAAAATAAAATAAAATAAAATAAATAAAATAAAATAAAATAAAGAATTAAAGACCAAAGAATGTAAGTAGTAGAATTCAACCTCTGTAATGTCACAAATAATTAAGATTTAATAATGAATTTAGATATCTGAGGAATCTTTTTTAGCAATAGAGGAATTTCATTTGTGGAAGAAGGGGTTTTAGTATATGGACCAAAGTCAGATAGTTTCATTCTGTCTACCTAATAGCCTACTTTTTAAAAATTTTATAGACTCGGGCTTGAGGATATATCTCAGTGATGTTAGAGATGTATTTTGCCTATTCACATCTGACTCCCGAAGTAGGCTGGTTACCCAAAGATCCTCATCCCACCTTCCCCTCATAGTATGTGTTTGAGGGATCAGCTCTAATCCTTGACTCAGGGATTCCTTTGGAAAGAAACAGATTGCAGGAAACCACCTGTAATAACCAAAGGACAAGTCAATGTTTGTTTAGCAGTGAAATGCCGGTGTCACAAGAAGATATCAAGTCCACGGATCCTTAATAGGATTATAATGCAAGTACTAGTACTATCCTATGAAGAAGTTTATTGCAGACTCAGGGAGTGGGATGTCAGTACTAATGATTGCAACAGCAATATCTTAAAGGCACTATTCCTTTTGCCAACACATTCAGAATATAAAGACATAGTAGATACTGATTTTGGAGATTTATCTTCCGTTGGGAGACAATACTTGCAATGAATCTCTTAAATTTCTGCACATGATCTAAACAAGAGGCATTGGATGTTTTCTGGCAAACCATCTTTTCAAGGATGTTTTTAATAGCAGACAGCTTTGAAGATAGAGATAACATCTCCATTGGAGGCAGAGTGCAGACTTGTTTCCTGAAGGGTATAATAAAGATATTCTCTCCCTTTGGGACAAACTTTAAGCACATTTGCTAGAAGCTCCAGAAGATGCAGGTTTCTTAAACTCAGGGTATCTGGACTGTGATACAAATAGACTCCATGTACACATATTTTTCCTTCTCACCCCTGTGGGACTTGAGGGCTAAGGGGACCAGTGAGAACATGAAGCTCATGCTGTCTGCTGCTGTCATGATTAATAAAGTACTTTGCCTCTCACTCAGCATCCATGATGCTGTGCCAGGCTAACCTTTTATCTTACAGGTTGGAAAAAATTTTAGTCTTAACACTCTTTATTTATTATTTATTTATTTATTTAGGAATTTTTTTCTAATTAGAGAAGCAATATTTTCCTAGCGCAGAGAATTTGAAAAGGATATAAAAGGAAGAAGAAAACATTATGATCTCTATGATGAGAAGCATACTAATTTGATTCTAGTTCAAATTGTAATGTTTTTATGTGTACACATATATATAAAGTAATCATGTTAATAGCATAAATTGCATTTTCTAGATAGCTTTTGTCCTTTAAATTGTATGAATATTTCTGTGTCATTAACTTTTTGAACATGATTTTGAATAACTGCTTAGTATTTTTTCATTACAACTAAACCATTATTTACATAATCATTCTCCTATTATTCAATATTTAGGTTGAGATTTGAGCTATTAAAAATAATTCTGCAACGAGCATCCTTTTTATACTCTTATTGTGCTTCCCTTGTTTACATTTTTAAAATCTACAAGGGAAAATTACTGGTTTTCAGCAATTTTTTGTTGGATTTTTTTTTTCATGTGTACTTTGGTTCTCTCATTATTGAGTCAGAAAATTCACACAATCAAAACCTGCACAGAAGGCTATTTCTCTCATCTTTAACCTGATTAGACTCTTTCTCTACCTGGGGTGAATGGCCTTTGTGGTTTTCTTCTTCCATAAGTGTTCATCTATCTTACAGATTTCACTAATTATCCTTTTACCTACCCTTTAATCAGGAAATAACACAAGGAGGTTTGTCCAGATTTTTTTCCAATTCTCTGGTCTCTTCAGGAGGTTTCAATGCATTAAAAAATATAAAGTCGGACATATGTGGAATGGTACATCTACTCCAGGTTCTTGTCTAAACCTACATTTTAATTCCCCAAGTTCTTAACACTTTTAAATAGCTATCATTAATAGATCAGTTGCAGCAATTTGTTTTCTCACAGCCTCAGAATGGGTAAGTTGTTTATTATCCTAGAATTGGTGTTGTGATAATTGTGCCTTACCAAGTTGAATATTTGTTCTAGATAATAATACACAATCTCCATCAGAAATCTGTCTAGCTGGGGAGTGCTCTCATTTTGTGAGGTATGATTTAGACCCTAATATACAGGATCTATTTTTACACTTGCATCAAACTCAAAGTATCAGTCACTTTGCCTCTTTCCAAATCAAGCTCTATAATATGGCTGATACCATTTTGGTGTAATATACTGCTTGTCCATAAACAAATTATACATAAAACTTGTTAGATATTTCTTTCTAAAAAGTGATGGATAGAAAGACTAAGCACCTATTCAGCTTTTATATTTGCATACCTATATCTGAAAGAATATTAATTGAAGTGAATGATTAAATGTCTACAACGAGTACAAAACAAAAGCTCTTCTCCTGTGGTACAAAATCAATGAACACAATCCAACTTTCTCATTTTTTTGTAGCCTTGTTCAAAGCCTTTGGGCTCTTTCCAGGATTCCCACTTAGAAAAGACAAATAACAAAAAGTAAACAGGCGAATAAAATATATAAAGAAATAAAAGTAAGCAAACAAATATCTACTGGGTAGATCATGAATTGTTAGCTTTGGTAAAGTAATTCTCTCTGAAAACAATCTCTACTTTTCACATATACTTTAAAAAATGGAGTCTAAAGATTTCTGGTTATTATAATATGAGTAACAAGAATATTTCTTCTTTCTGTCTCAATGTATTCCAAACACTCTGTCACTATAAGATAGTAAAACATATTTAAAGAATTAATGAATTAATTAGTGTTCTGAATCAAAGAATGATGAATGAATTATGGCCGTATATTCTTATGATGATGCAAAATATAAATGCATTAGGTCAAAGAAAGCATCACACCAAGCAAAGTTAAATAGGCAAGGAAGTTTTTTTTTTAACTTTCATTTTAGGTTCAGGGGTACATGTGCAGGTTTGTTATATAGGTAAAACTGCGTTGTGGGAGTTTGTTGTACAGATTATTTCATCACCAAGGTACTGAGTAACCAATAGTTATTTTTTTCTGATCCTCTACCTCCTTCTGTTACAGTAGGTAGCTAGTCAGGCATGAGCAGGGCAGGGGAGGGCTCCCCCAATACCCCACCAGGAATGTCAGGAGACTGTCAGGTGATGGTCAGGTGATTGTTAACTGTCTCTCTAAAATAATAATTGACTTCAGCCAGCACCAGGGAAAAGCAGTGTCCTGATAGACAGAAAAACCTGAAACTGGTAATCAACAGCTTCCTTATAAGATCTTAGGAGCTGGGTGAGTGGACTTAAGCATGTGCATTAAGAGAGAAAATGGTGGCATTTAACTTTGACCTTCCAGGTATATTGACTGGTAATGCCTCAAGTGAGCACTCATACAACTCCAGTAAACACACTGCACATGCTCACTTCCCATGTGCTAGCAGGCCATTGCACTTGCAGACAGCCCACCACAAGGTAAGAATCAGGGGAGAAGGGATACAAGATCCCAGAAGTATGCCAACATATAAAACCACAAATCAAAAGGTCAAACTGCACACTTGATCCCTGAAGTCACCCTCTTGGCCTTCTTCCAAGTGTACTTCCTTTCATTCCTGTTCTAAAGCTTTTTAATACACGTTCTCTCCTGTTCTAAAACTTGCTTCAGTCTCTCCTTCTGCCTTATGCCCCTCCGTTGAATTCTTTCTTCCGAGGAGGCAGGAATTGAGGTTTGCTGCTTGTAACACGCCCATCCTCCACCCTCAGGTAGTACCCAGTGTGTGTTATTTTCATCTTTGTGTCCATGTGTTCACATCACTTAGCTTCCACTCGTAAGTAAGAATATGTGGTATTTAGTTTTCTATTCTTGTGTTATTTTGCTTGGGAAAATGGCCTTCAGCTCTCTCCATATTCCTGCAAAAGACATGATCTCGTTCGTTTTTAATTGCTACGTACTGTTCCATAACATATACGTACCACATTTTCTTTATCCAGTCTACCATGGTTGGGCATTTGGGTTGATTCCATGTCTTTGCTATTATGAATAGTTCTGAATCAATATATGTATGCATGTGTCTTTATGGTAGAACACTTTACATTCCTTTAAGTATATACTCAGTAATGAGATTGCTGAGCTAAATGGTATTTCTGTTTTTAGCTTTCTGAGGAATTGCTATGCTGCTTTCCATGGTGATTTAACTAATTTATGCCCCCACCAATAATGCATAAGCATTCCATTTTCCTCTGCAACCTTGCCAGCATCTGTTATTTTTTTGACATTTTAATATTAGCCATTCTCACTGGTATAAGATGATATCTCATTGTGGTTTTGATTTGCATTTCTCTAACAATCAGTGATATGGAACTTTTTTTTCATATGCTTGTTGATCACATGTATCAACATGTGGTCTTCTTTTAAAAAGTGTCTGTTTGTGTCCTTTGTCCACTCCTTTCTTTCTTTCTTTTTTGTTTTTTGAGATGGAGTTTCACTTTTGTTGTCCACTTCTTAATGGGGTTGTTTGCTTGATTTTGTAAATTTGTTTAAGTTATTTGTAGATGCTGGATATTAGACCTTTGTTAGATGCAAAATTTGCAAATTCTTTTGCATTCTGTAGGTTGTTTATTCTTTGTGTTTTTTGTTTTGTTTTGTTTTTTCCATAGTGAGGCTCTTTAATTTGATCTCACTTGACAATTTTTGCTTTTGTTACAGTTGCTTTTGGTGTCTCATCATGAAATCTTTGCCAGTTTCCATGTCCAGAATGGTATTGCCTAGGTTGTCATCGAGGGTTTTTATAGTTTTGGGTTTTGCATTTAAATCTTTTATTCATCTTGAGTTGCATTTTTGCATGGTATAAGGAAGGGGTCCATTTTCAATCACCTACATATAGTTGGTCATTTATCCCAGCACTATTTATTAAATAGGGAATACTTTCCCCATTGATATTACAATAAAGAAAAAAGACTAGAGCCCATTTTGAGCTCAACTGTGCTGAAACCAAAGACAAGAGGTGTTTCTTTTCGTTTCATTGCCTTTTCCTTTCCTTTTCTTTTCTTTTCTTTCTTTCTTTTTTTAAAGTACTGGGTTGCACTAGTGGAAAGCTTAGGGGGAGGTTGATCCAGGGATATACTGAGCACTATAAATTATTCCCGAGTTTACTTATGCTTTTCTCTGTGATTAAGCCTTTCATGTTTACTAATTGCAGCCCACTGAAATTATGTTGCTACCCTAACAGAGACTGAGAGGTAGTGATCTTGTCTTCTTTGATGATGCCATTTCTAAGAGATCATTCCCAGGTCATTCAGAAAGATATCCCAAGATCATAAAACTGGTAAAAGACATATAAAAACATTTACATATATCTCAAAGAGGCGGAAAAAGAATTTACAAGTTTTACAAAGTAAATGCTTAAAGTAAAAGGAGGTCAGGGACCTGTAGTCAGGAAGAAGACTATCTGAACTTTACTCAAGCTGAGGACAGTGTTTAAGACTCTCTTGATTACATGTAGTCTTTTAATAGAAATGAAATATTAGAGAAAATTCCTTCTTCCCATGTTTGCAGAACTGGTAACTATTTTCATTGAATGAGTATTCTTGGAATGTCAAATGAGAGAATGTTATTACATGCATACAGCATGAATTAAAATATAACTATCAAATCAAAAGTCACTTATGTGTTATTTAATAGAATAGGAAGCTTAGTGCATGTAGTGTCTCTCTGTCTTTAATCAAATGGTATTAAACTCTAATCCCTCAAGCTTTGATTTATTTTATTCTGCTCCATTGTTCCTGTTGGATGATAGCCATGCGGGATTGTAGCTACTGCTGGTTTTCCATGCTACAATGTCTTTTCTTAGATTTGAAGCCCAGGGCATCAGAGGTAAATGAAAATCAGGCCATTTTTTGTCAAAACTCTTCATTGTTGTCACCACTGCATTTCATGCTTTGTCTCTTCATGTCCCAAGAATCTGGCAGTGATTTCTGTATAGCTTTTCTGCCTTTCTCTTTAAAAAGACCTAACTTTATGCACCTTCTTGGTCATAAGAATACATACTCAATTGCATAGCAGATGGGAGAGAAACTGAAACTTCAATAGTCCCAGAATGGTTACACATTATTAAGGATGAAAGAGACAATACTTAAATAACAAAAATTCATTCTAGGATTATGGAAATTCATTTTATAAATGAGATTTCCATTTTAGTTTATTTACATTTTCTTTGTATATGTGAAATTAATTTAGCCATCATGTAATTTGGTTTTAAAACTATAATTAGCATACATTTATAACATCATTTTCAAATAAAATGAGAATACTTATTAGATCTATGAGACAACATATTGTCAATGAGTAAAATTCATTGTTTTTAAAATAAAAGGGTTATAGCCTCAATTTAATATTTGTATAATAGGAATCATACTTTTTGGATGATTATCTGTTGCTTCACAAAGGAGTAGAGAAAGAAAAGAAAGCATATTTAAAATTGACCTATAATAAAATTGTAAAAAGATTTAAAACTTTTACTTAAATTTTAACTGCTCACAGAAATATATTTAAAATATTAATATTAAGAACATAAAAATATCTTAGGCTGTCTAATTTATTTTTAAATACATTTAAATGATTAGGCAAGTGCCACAGCATTTAGCATCTGATTATGGCTGCTTTCTCAGAGGGAAAACAGCTTGCCTCTCAGATAAATGCATGTTCTCTCCTCATTTTATGAAAGCAACTGCTTCTAGCTTTTAAAAAATTATCCTGTGTTGCCTGTCTTTTGTCATTCTAAAAACATAAGTAATTTTTTCCTTTCACAAAGTTACAAACATACACTCCTGACTGAATTGATTTGCAGAAATAAAGTTAAACTGGTTATTGTATAGAAAGCTTTTAAGAACAGTTCTTTATGGATAAGAAAACCTAATTGGTGATATGCATTATCAACTTTATCATAAAATGGGAATTTTAATAGAGTCATAAGTGCCAGAATGTGGCCATAAATTCTTGACATATACCCTTACTTTGGGTCAGAGAGAGTGCATGACTCCAAACATAGCCAAAGAACATCTACCTGATAGAAATTCAAATTAGAACTAGACTATTGCATTACATGTAAAATGAAATTATCAAATCACTTATAAATTGAAATTATTTAAGACCTTTCAGTTGCTGTGTAGAAAAATCAATTCAATTACATTCATTCACTTATTTTTTCAATCAACAAAAATAAAAATGTAGTAGTATTCATAGCAGACTTATGAAGACATCATCAAATTCAACTTGAGAGTTCTAAGTCTGAATTCTAGCTATAAATTGTGGATGGTGTTTTTGCGAGAATCAGATGACACAATGCATTGTCCACTGATATCTAGTGATACGTTTATTTCTGCTGTGAATAAGTTAAAGCTTGTATGTGAGTGAGTGACTCCAGGATATAGCTCTTTGGTACTTTTTTGTGTTTTCCAAGGTAGTTGAAATCTATTCTACCGTGCTTCATCCCCTGGCATTATGAAAGACTGTCACCATTTTCTACTTTATTTTGGGGCATAGAAATTATTCTACTCTCTCTACACATTTCTATAGTCATGGGGAACCTCAATGAGACCAAAGCACTACTGTGCAGCTATTCTCACTGTGGGGCCTTGCCACCTTCCCAGGCTTTGCCTGAGAGTAAGGAAAAGATCTCCTTTGTCCTTGGATTTCAATAACACTATCATCTACCATCACCTTCTTCCAAGCTTAAGTCAGGATGGGAAGAAGTATGGAGAGAGTGGGTGTAACTTAGGGAACAGAACCTCTTTTCAGTAACCTACTGGCATTTATTCATTCCATATTTCATTTTACTTATTTGCAACCTAGTACAGGACTTACTTAATTAATTTTTTTATATTTCTGGGTAATATTTTATAGACCATATGTTTTTCTCTGAATTTTTGTCTACTCAGAGCATCAAACTCAAAGCACTTTTGCTGCATTTTTGTTATAAAGAACTCTTCTCATCAGTCAATGGAGAGGATTTTGAACCTTTTCCAATGAGCGGAAGGTCAGAAGTACCAGCGGAAAGTGAAAGGGCATACATGTGTGTGTACATATGTGAGTAGGTCTGCACATATGAGTATGGACGAATGTGTATATACATATTTGTAATCACATGTATAAAATGGTGGTAGTTAACAGAGAGAACAATTAATCCTTTTCCAAATAGTATTCTTCTCCATTGAATGGATACACACACTTGTCCGACTTAAAAGGTTCCTTCCTCTTTTGCTTGCCTGGTCCTGAATTTCCCTAAGACCTAGTGCAGATGGGAAAAAAACAAGGAGCAGAATGTATAAATAAGTTTATGTTCATGATTGTGTCACACAGAACACTTCATTAATTCAAGATTTATTCCAACTGGGAGATAGTGATCTTGTCTTCTTTGATGATTCCAATTCTAACTGCTTACTCATGAATTGTTCCTGTGGTGGCAAGATAACCAAAGGTCAGGAAACTACTGGGTAACCTAATTGCTGGGGCTTGTTGATTGATCTGATTGTTACAAAGTGATTCTTAAATAAGTATTTAAATTCTCATTAAAGACAACATGGACAGGATTGACTGCTGCTATAAGGTATTACTGTAACCTAACATAATATCTTTGATTTTAATAAAATACTTTGTTTACAACTTAACATAGATATTTTACCAACTAAGTGTATGTTTAGACACGGACAACCATAGTCATTTTTATAACTTAGAAATTTCAATTTTGCCAACCATTCCTCTTGAACCTTATAACGCTTGGCTTTTTGGTATTTGAATGAATACATTTGTTATAGCAAGCAGTCTTTCTCCGATGCTAAGCGGAAACATAAGCAAATATATTAGAATAGGAAAACAGGGAAAGTAAAACTAATTTTATTTTTTTAAGTAAGGTATAAAGAATTCTGGAATACAAATTGTGCCATCCTGAAGGAGTTTACCATGAGTTCTTTATGCCACCAATTAGGTAGCCAAATGTCAGTACAGCAACCACCATCCATCCCAACTCCATCTGCTTTGTGAAGTTACCTTACCCACATGCTTCACTAGCCACACCTACTTATTCATTGAATTATCTCAAAGAGTAGATCTTTTTACACAAAGGAAATATTATAAAACCTAGGGCCTCATGGGTAGTATTCAAAGAGTTTGAGGTGGCAAGATTTTGAATTAACATTCTCTTCATTCATCTCCAGTGACAAAATAAGCTAACACACTGGACATAAATTCTGAGTGATACTGGACACAATTATTTTTTTAAAACACCAAATAGACATTCGTAATTTTAAAGTTGAAAAGTATTCTTTTTTCTAAAGTAGGCAATATATATCTGTTCCCTTTTCTGACTACTGCTACTTACAGAATATGAAGATGCTGTTTTAATTTGGTCCTGAATCCCCAGCCTTCTCTCTTTTCATCTTCTGCTCATATTATCATTTTTATACTGTATGATTGATTTCCTGAGGTTACATACACATTTTCATAAAAAAAATTAGAAAAACAATAATCGAATCCAAAATCCTTTGTATCCTGGAACATGTACACAGCATATTTTCCAAAACCTTAGGGGCTTTATCATATTAGATTTTGGAAGACAATTTGTACGATAGGAAAGTAATTATAGGTGTACCTGTGTATTTCTTCTTCCATTTATATAAGCCCCTGAAGGCCATTTTTAAGATGTAAGTATTTTGGAGCATAATGAAAAACAGATAGGGAATGGCATCTTTTTATCTGCATGAATATCTTTGTCATAAAGTTGCAGACTTTGGAAAGTAAAGGTTAAAGCTAATTTAGTTAATAATAGTAAATGTAGCTTTCAATAAGTCTTTAATTTTCACTCATATTATCATTTCACAAGGGGAGCAAATTGCTCTGTGACAATTATGCAGGCAAAATGTATGTGTTGATAAGTGAGTTACTTATTAGAAGACACTGAACATTTGTTTTATGAGGTAAACATTGCTATGAAGCTAATGTTTAAAAGAAATGGGCTTATAAGTGTCTTTTTAAAGCTTTGATGTAAACAATGTCTAATTTATCTCAACTCATGGGTCTGATTTATCAGCACTGCTCTCATTAGCTTTTTTGTATTTTTTTTAATAATTTATTTGGTACAGCTTTCCATAAGCATTTAGAGAACTCTAGCAAAGAAAATATCTCCAAAATGAAGTCACCCATGGGCTTTTGTGGAGTCATGGAATTAAGCAAAACTTTCAGATATTTGCTGTTAGAAAATTGTTCACTATTCTAGCTAGACTACAAAGCCATTTTGCTAAGTTGCTATTCACAACAGTGATCTGACTCTGATACATTCTTTGGTTCTATCCTCACCCTCACACAGACTGCTCCCAACTGAATTTCAGAATATTTCTGGGTAAAAAGAGGTTTTTCTTAGAAAAAATAATACATTAGGTATACTTCTATCATGTTGAAGGAAATGAGCTGAAAATAAGAAAATATTCGAGTACTTGCTATATTTGCTTTTATGAATTTTGTAAATAGCTGTAATTTTTATTTTTTCTTTAGAAACAACTGGGGAATTACTCAAGTCCCGTATTTCTCTTCTAGAACATCTTTCTTTTGATGCACTGCATTTATTCAGTTTTCTATTTGTGAAGGTAAAATGCAAGAATGAAGAATAATATAAACAATTTTTCAAAAACATGTTTGAAAAGAACTCTGTTGTAAAATAATTACATATCATCAAAATATATGTGTGATAATATATACAATTTTATTTATAACATATTCAGGATAAAGATATTTGCCGTTAGGGAATTTAGATGACAGAGAGACTAAAATTTACAAATTATAATTGTTGGATATTACTGGCCATTAACACATTAAAAGGACATAAAAATGTGTTTAATGTTTTTGATAAAAATTATAAATACATAATTTTCAAAGTAAACTCTTACTCTAAAAATAATGTAATCTGGAATATTAGACTCTCCACATTTATTATAGATTTGATCATAATTATAGTTTGTATAATATGTTGCAAAACATTTTATTCCTGGAAAGCATTTTTTTCCTTTCATATCCTATATACTATAGGACAAGGGGTAAGGTATATGTGCTAATTTATCCTCATTGTTATTTTCAAACTGTTGACACCCGCCCTTCTCCCATTCCTCAAATGAATAAACAATGATTTGCTTGAATTCTATGACATTAAATTATACAGTTAACCAGCTTCCCAACCATTGTCATTGTAACACCTGTTTCACTGTCTTTACTTCAATCACTACTTTTGTCATAATTCTTGTGAAGTTCTCTTTTTATATAATCCATCTAGTTCCTGCAGTTTTCAGAAATGTTTTTTACCTCCAATAATCTAATTTTACTTTTGATCTAGGAACAACTCATGCAACAGAACTCTTGTAATCTTGTTCTTACCAACAACTGTGTCAGTTCTACACTTTCCATTTTTATTATCTTTTTATTTGACTACTACCTATCTTTCAAGCTCACTTCTGTAAATACTCCAATCACTCTTTTGACTCCACTCCCCTTCATTTTCCTACTATAATGGGTCTTCCCTTCTTATCCTCATTTTCGTCTTTGCCTAATTTAGAACTGAGTGTTCATCATCCTACTCTCTTCCCGAACTGCCTTGCTCTAACCTACACTCACACTGCCTAACCAGAAACCTGCTAAATCCATATGTATCTCCACACGCATATCCAATCAACTGAAAATAGCCTGAGAAAACATGAGTAACTCCATGATTGTTATCTCTTTATTCAAGAACACAGACCTCAAGTTGTCTCTCAGTACTGAGAACCAATTAGAGTTTGCTAGTTTACTCACTTTCCCATTCTACTAAGAAGCTTTCTCATATCCTCCTTTTACTCAAAAATATTTCGTATATTTGGTTCTTATTCCCTCAAAAAACAAAAAAACAATTTGAAGACTATCTTCTTGCCTTCCCATTACCTAAGTATTAACAACTCACTATCATTTATATCCACATATTTTTTCTAGGGTTTCTACCTTACTTTTTTCTTGTTTAATTGTATTGACAAGATATACAGACAGGTACAATGACAATTAGAAATGGTGATGATGATTATTCTTGTCTTGTTTCTGATATTAAAAGACTGTATCTAAAATGCTTCCTTTAAATTCCCTGTAGTCTTTGTGTACTCACTATTTATTCAATTAAGACAAACATTTGAAGGTGACTTATATTCACACTCCAGCTGATTTAATCTTGTTTTTCTTATCTGAAATTCAACAGGTCCACATTTGAATCAATCATAATTATTGGTTAATACACTTGCTTCATTCGTCCACATTTGACTGACTTTTGTTTATTCATTGGTTAGTGAATTATTCTATTTGGATTTAGTGAGAAAATAAGAACCACTGCAAGCATGGAAATAAGGTTTGCACATAGAAACTACAGGTTACGTAAATTTGTTTTCCGTTGGAGAAGAGAAAGTCTGGATTGCTGTGACCAAAAGATCAGAAACAACTTACAATGATACTGATTTAAAGCATTAGAGAGGAGAAAAAAAATAATCATGGGGAAATCTGAGAATCAACTACAAGCACAAAAGGATGTGATGGATAGATCTGCAAAGCTGGCCGTGTTTGTAGAAGCTTGTGTATCTTTGGAAGCTGCCATGGCAATCACCACTTCTGACCACACAACATATGAGAGCTATAGACAGCTTAGAATAATAATGGCCTCTACTTCATGTCTGTCTCCAACTTTGGGCAAGTACCACTCATGAACAAACTGTAACCCAAATTCGTATAGGTAGGTGAATACTGGGAAATATGAAGTGTGTTGATGCTTAGTTGAAGCAAATAATTTATTATAGACCATTCTTTCATCAATGTGGCATCTATACAAACTCCTTTTAACTATATTTCATTTCTGAATAAAAATACTAATAAAAGAAAGCTTCAGCTCAACTGAACGCAACCATCCCACATAAAATTAAACACTTATCGACTTCCTTCCAGAAAGAGGAGATGCAAAGACCTTATAATCTTCAGATCACATTTGTTCTTGTTCTAGTGAAGTCACAATCTCTCTTTGATATCCTGTAATTTAATTACTGAGTTAGAGAGATTTAACATCTAATAATGCATATTAGTCAGAGGGAGAGAAAACTAATTGGTTAATATATACAAATAATATTAAAGCAAAGAGGAAAATGCATGCATAATACAACAATTAATAATGTGGTAGCAGCTAGAAATTAGAACTTTCTTCTTCTAATATTCATTCTACCTCTATAATCTATAACAGTAGCCCACTGGTTAAGGCAACTCAGACTTTATTTTAACAAAGTGGCTACACTATTACATGTTTCTCTTGTACCGAGTTGCTGTAGTTTTCAGTTAATTGTAATCACTAGACATGGAATACTGAGATTATTCCCAGAAAATCTCAGTCATTTTCCAGAAATATTCTTTCCCAGTGTGTAGTAACAACCTAATTTCATATTATAGATAAGGTCAGTCATCCCAGTCAGCACAGCAATTGTCTTCTTTGCACTGTTTCTCCTTCCAGTTAAATGGACCATTGGTGTCTCACTTGTTCAAAGTATTTCTTACTTAGATTATCAGAGGTAATGGGAGAAGCATACAATTTTCTAACTTTGTTTCCTGTACCTATGTATCATAGCTATTGCATAAAAATACTATGTATTAGTCACTGATTCAGAGCATGTAGCAAAACATTATTGTAACCCACAATACATTGCCATTTAACTGGTGCCATAACAGTCTTCTGCTAAGGCACTGCATCATTCTATCAGGACAGTTGCCTTCGGGTTATGGGTAAAATAGTAAGATCTGTGAAATTTTTAAACATGAACAAATTATTGTTTCTTGAATTTCTATGAAATGAGTTTCCTGGCAATAAGCATTGGTATGTGGAATACCATGACAAAAAAAAAAAGAAGGTGTTCTGTAAGTCTCCAGAGGATAGGTTAGGCAGAAGTATTAGGATGTGTCTATTCAAGAAAGTACAAATAGATCTCATTCAGGTATCTATATGGTCTTTTAGGTATCTATATAGTCTGTGGAGAAATAATGCTATTTCTGGGTCTCAGTGTTATTCTCTGCTGTTGACAAATTAGCACTGAAGGTTTGTAGTCAGATCAACGATGGTAAGTAACATGCTATGTAGCTTAGTTCATGATAACTTTCATACTTGCCATAATGAGTTCACTCATTAAAGATAAAGGGATCTGACTGGGCAAGGTGGCTCATGCCTGTAATCCCAGCACTTTGGGAGGCCAAGACAGGTGGATCATGAGGTCAGAAGATCAAGATCATCCTAGCCAACATGGTGAAATACCGTCTCTACTAAAAATACAAAAATTAGCTGGGTGTGGTGGTACGCCTGTAATCCCAGCTATGAGGGAGGCTGAGACAGAAGAATCACTTGAACCCAGGAGGTGGAGGTTGCTGTGAGTGAAATCACGCCACAGCACTCTAGCCTGGTGACACAGCAAGACTGCATCTCAAAAAAAACCAAAAAAACAAAAAAAAAAGATAAAGGCATCTAAGGAAAGTGGTCAAGTAGTCACTGACATCAACAGAGTCATCAGTCATTTTTCCCATGTAATTTTTGGCAATCTCTTGTACTAAGGCTATCTTTAGTGGATTTTTATAGTAGATACAAATATTCTCATACTTTTTGCCCATTTAGGGTTCACCCAAAATATTTATTCCACCAATCTCCTTGATCCTTTTCAACTTTGTTCTTTTCAAGTTATTAACCTGCAGACCAACCACTAAACACTCCTATGAATCACTCTAGGTTAGTGTCTCTGGTCATCTCCCCTTTTAGGCAAAATGACTACCAAGTATACCTCTCAGATTTTTGCCCATGGGAAAATGTTTCTTTCCTTACTGTCTTCTACAGCTACTCTTGAATGCTATAGCCATCTCAGCCATCCACTTTTGAAAGGTTCAAGCGTCATTTGTATATTTGTTAATTATTTTAAAATTGACAAAATTTTTATGTATTTAGACATTGTGAGGCTTTGATATATGTATACATTGTGGAATCACTAAATCAACCTAATCAGCATATCCCTCACCTCACAAAAACATTTAAAACCTATTATCTTGGTAATTTTCAAGTATACAATATATTATTATTAACTATAGTCATCATGTTGTACAACAGATCTCCAAAACATACTGCTGTTGTCTAACTGGAACTTTATAACCTCTAACCACCATCTTCCCACTTCCTGGTTATTCTAGCCTTTGTTTAAGATTCTGTTCTGTTTCCACAGGTCGAATATTTTGATTCCATGTGTAATTGAGATCACGTAGGGTTTGACTTTCTGTTCTTCTGATTATTTTACTTAGCATAGTGGCCTGCAGGTTCATCCACATTTTCGCAAATGATAGGACTTCCTTATTGTCTAAGGCTGAATAATATTCCATTGTGCATATCTACCACATTTTATTTATTTATTTGTCCTCCATTGGGCATTTAGGCTGCTTCCATAGCTTGGCTGTTGTGAATAATACTGCAATTAATATAGGAGTACAAATGTATCCTCAACACTGAATATAGGAGTACAAATGTATCATCAACACTGAATATAGGAGTACAAATGTATCTTCAATACTGAATCCATTTTCTTTGGATATATACCCAGAAGTAAAATTGCTGGAATATTTACTAGCTCTATTTTTAATTTAGTGAGTAATTCTCATACTGTTTTCCATAATAGTTGTTCTAATTTATATTCCTGCCAATAGTGTACAGGGTTGCCTTTTCTTCATATTCTTGCCTATACTTATCTTTTGCCTTTTTCATAGTAGCTATTCTAACAAGTGTAAAGTGATGTCTTATGGTTTTAATGTGCAGTTTCCTGATAATTAGTGATGTTGAGCTTTTAAAGTATACCTGGCATATCATGTCACCTTTTTTTCCAGTTTAGATGCCTTTTATTTCTTTTTTTTTTTTTTTTGTCTAATTTTCTGGCTAGGAATTTCAGTACTCTGTTGAATACAAGTAGTGAGCATGGGCATTATTGTCATATTTCTAATCACAGTGAAAAAACTTTCAGCTTTTCACACTTGAGAATGATGTTAACTGTAGGGTTGTTATATATGGCCTTTATTATGTTGAAGTAAATTTTCATATAACTAATTTGATGAAAGTTTTCATCATGAAAGGACATTAAATGTTGTCAAATGCTTTTTCTGCATCTATTGTGATGACCATATGATGCTGATCTTTGATTCTTTTAATACGGTATATCACATATACAGACTTCTGTATGTTGAACGATCCTTGCATCCAAGGGATTATTTCTCACTTACTCATAGTGTATGGTTTTTTAAATATGTTGTTGAACTAAGTTTGTTAGTATTTTGTTGGGAATTTTGCATCCATGTTAAACAGAAACGTTGATCTTTAATTTTCTCCTCTTGTAGTGATATTGTCTGGCTTTGATATAGAGTAATGTTCTTCCAAAATATTAAAGAAGAGTAAACACATCCAACTACTTATAGTAAGTAGTTTTGTTAGCAATAAGTATATAGTAAATATATGAGTAAACACTTCCAAACTCTTTAATTTTTTATTAGAATTTGAGAAGAATTGGGGTTTATTCTTTTCTAAATGCTCAGTAGAATTTACGAATGAAGCCATCAAGTTCTGAGCTTTTTCTCAAAATATTTTTGATTATTGATTCAATCTACTTTGTCATTATTTATCTGTTCAGATCTATTACTTAATGAATTAATCTTAGTAAATTATACTTTTCTAGAAAATTATCCATTTCTTCTAAATTATCTAATTTGTTGAGGTGTAATGGTTTGCAGTATTTTCTTATGGTCCTTTGTATTACTGTGGTATCAGTGGTAATATCCCCTCTTTTATTTCTGATTTTATTTATTTTCTCTGTTTTGATTATCATAGTTTAGCTAAAGGTTTGTGACTTTTGTTTATCTTTTTGAAAAACCAGGCTACTTTTATTGATCTCTTCTATTGTTACTTTTCTATTTTGCTTATTTCGCCTCTAATCTTTATTATTTCTTTCCTTTAGTTTATTACTATTTTTCTAGTTCCTTGAGATGTAAAGTTAGGTTTTTAATTTGAGATCCTCATTCTGAAGGTAGGCATTTCTCATTATAGATTAGATTTCCTCTTATAATTGCTTTTACTGTATCCCATAAGTTTTGGTATATTGGGGTTCTATCTATGTTTGTCTCAATATATTTTCTTTACTTCATTTTTGATTTCTTCTTTTACCTTTTTGTTGTTTTGGAATGTGTTGTTTAATTTCCCCATATTTTTAATTTTCATATTTACTTTCTGTTATTAATTTTAGTTTCATATCATTGTGTTTAAAAAAGATCTTTGATATAATTTCAAACATCAAATTTGGTAAGCCCCGTTTTGTGGCCTAATATATAATCTGTCCTGGGGAATGCTTCCTTTGTTCTTTAAAACAATGTGTATTCTGCTGCTGTTGGAGGAAATATTCTGTATATGTCTGTTAGGTCCATTGGTCTATAGTGCTGTTCAGGTCTGCTATTTTCTTATAAATCTTCTGTCTTGATGACATATGCATTGCTGAAGATTAGGTATCTAAGTCCCCTACTACAATTGTATTGCTGTGTGTTTCTCCCTTCAGTTCTATCAATATTTGTTTTATATATTTAGGTGTTTCCATGTTGAATACATATACATAGGCAATTATAATCTTTTTGTTTGTTTGTTTGTTTGTTTGTTTGTTTGTTTGTTTTGAGACAGAGTCTCACTCTGTCAACCAGGCTGGAGTGCAATGGCGCCACCTCGGCTCACTGCAACCTCCGCCTCCTGGGTTCAAGGGATTCTCCTGTCTCAGCCTCCTGAGTAGCTGGGATTACAGGTGCATGCTGCCATGCCGGGTTAATTTTTTGTATTTTAGTAGAGATGGAGTTTCACCATGTTGTCCAGGCTGGTCTTGCTTAATGAATTGACTCTTTTATTATATAATTGCCCTCTTTGTTTTTTGTGATAGTTTTGTCTTTAAAGTCTATTTGTCTTATAAAAGTATAGACAACCTTGTTTTTCTTGGTTACGATTTGAATAGACTAGCTTCTTCCATCCTTCACTTTCAGCATATGTATGTCTTAAAATCTAAAGTGAGTATCTTTTAGGAAGCATACAGTCGGATGATACTTTTTTTAATCCATTCAGCCACCTTTTTTCTCTTGACTGGATAATTCAGTCCATTTATGTTTAATGAATTATTAATAGATAATAACTTACTATTGACATTTTGTTAATTTCTCTCTGACAATTTTGTAGTTCCTTCTTTCATTTCTTTCTTTCTTTCTGTATTTCTTTGTAAGTAGGTTTTTTCTTTTCTTTTTTTTTTTTTTTGAGACAGAGTCTCGCTCTATCGCCTGGGCTGGAGTGCAGAGGCGCAATCTCGGCTGACTGCAAGCTCTGCCTCCCAGTTTCATGCCATTCTCCTGCCTCAGCCTCCCGAGTACCAGGTGCCTACCTTATCTGGTACTACCCAAGTACCAGGTGCCTACCTTAGCCATCATGCCTGGCTAATTTTTTTGTATTTTTAGTAGAGACGAGGTTTCACAGTGTTAGCCAGGATGGTCTCAATCTCCTGACCTAGTGATCTAACCTGCTCGGCCTCCCAAACTGCTGTGATTACAGGCATGAGCCACAGCACCCAGCAGAAAGTAATATTTTTATCTAGAGGTATACTTTGATTCCTTTCTTTTTATCTTTTGTGTATCCACTACTGATTTTGTGTGTGTGTGTGTGTATGCTTATCATCAGGCTAAATAAAACATCTTATTGTTATAACAGACTATTTTAAGCTGATGACAACTTAACTTTGCATACAAAACCTCTATATTTCAACTTTCTCTACTTTCGTATTTTATGTAATGTACATCACTATTTACATATTTTATATATCATGTATCTATTATCAAACATTTGTAGATATCAAATATTTATAGTTATTTTTAATCCTTTGTCTTTTAACTTTTATGATAGAATTGAAAGTAATTTATGCTCCATCATTGCAACATTAGAGTACTCTGGTTCAAATATTTTATTAGGCTCTATTGGAATCTGTCAAATTATCAATTTCAACATCTTTACCTGCCACAGGCATTTTAAGTACCATGGGATTGTCTGAAACCTATGGCAGAGTTTAGCTTTCACAGCAGCCTCAATCAGTTGAAAAGCCCTTTATTGTTCTTGGTTCCTTTCACATAATTCAGTGAATAGTTGTAAGCAGCATGCAACAATGAAATATATGTTTTCTCCAAAACACAAAGAGGCCCTCTCTAGTACCTATGTTTCTTTTTGTAGTGATAGTGGATGTCAGTTTTAACTGACAATTTATCCTCTAACTTGGAAAGATTACCTTACTGTGTTCTAAACTGTTAGACCCTTGGTATTTCACTGAAGTTTCAGGTAATTTAACTGTAACATTTTTTTCTTCTCAAACTTGGTCATACATGTGTCGCACCAATACCTAATCAGTATGATATCTCCATATAGAAGATCAACACTTTATCCTGTAGGATGAAAGATGAACAATATCCCGACAGGCTAACTTGTAATGAAAGGCTGGAGAATTGATACAGCCCTGTGATAAGATGGTAAAGAAGTATTCTGTGAAATATTTAATGGGTTTTCAGCCCTATGATAAGGTGATAAAAGTAAATTGAATTGGTATTCTTTAGTAACAGGTAGGAAACCAACAAACAAACAACACACACCAGATCAATGGTTCTATATCAGATACCATATGAGGCCAACAGGAAAATTACTTCTGGCAAGCAGCTACAATGCAGCAATTATCTCATTAAGTTTACTTTAATCTAGGCTTTCTCCAAGATTCACCTGTTTCTACCCAGGCCAATCAGTGGTGGTGAAGAGGGATGTAATAAAAATTATCACTTTTCTAATCTTTAATTTTTAAGAAGCATTCCTCCAGGAATGTCATATTTCTTTGAACAGGTAGACAGAGTTTAAAGAACTTTCATTTGGCCCTTTCCACCACAATACCTGCTATTTCTAAGTCAGTAAGCCATGTGGACATTGGTCAGTTGCTAAATATGTTGACTCCCAAAGTACATTCTGGAACTTGGAAAATAACCATAGAATGAAGGATGGTGTAACAGTGTTCTTCCTAAGGAGAATCCTGCCTCTCCTGCATTCACACTGCCCTGGATCTTGAACTGATTACGTTGCAGAATACAGTGAGGGACCATGACCCTCTAATATAGGAATTTAAGTTCACCAGACCTAATTTGTTTTGTTTTGCAAATCAAGTAAGACACTAATATATTGCCCGTTTCTTTCATATTTAATTATGTTCCCTTATTCATAATCAAAGATTGCTGTTTGTCAAACTCTAACTGCCATTGCCCTTATGCTCATTATGCTCATTATGGTCAACGTGACCACCATTTCTCTGGTTGTTAGATGCCAATGTCTGGCCCCTGCCATGCTGCGATCTCATCATTCCTATTGAGGGATGATGGCCAGAAGGTTTATTTTGATGGCAGCATTTCTCACTGTGATTCCTGGACCATAGATTACAGGCACAAAACAGACTTTCAAGGATACTATTAATTTCTCATCAATACATTTCCAGAAGTGAGTATTCTCTAGGCCCTCTGTTGTACATAATGAGGAAGTATGTAAGCAGGGTATCCACAATAAACCTACTGTAGCATTTCTATTTCCCAAAACTTTGAAGTATTTTTTTGTATATAATACTAAGGAAGTTTTGACATCATTCAATGTATTCTATTATTGTGCCATGACTAAGAAAGATGTCCCGTTGGCAGAGGTTGCCCCACAATGGAAGCCATCATGTTAGTGGATTCTGCCAAATCTTTAGAAGACACTAAATCTGTCTCCCCTACTGTCCTCCTGATCTTCCCCAAAAAATAAGGGACCTCTGCTTCTCAACTGTCTTTCAAATCTCATGGTATTTTTTCTCATTGGCTAATTCTAAGCTGAGGCCATATAGGTAAGGGATCTTAAAAAAAATAATTATTTTGAGTTTATTCTTAGAACAAAGGTCTCTAGAGATTCCAACCAAGAATCTAGTTTATTTATAACAATCCTCTTTCTGGGAAGTCATGAACATTAATATTTTGTCTTCCTGGCTTGATGAAACTGCTAAAATTTCTACTTCATTTTCCATATGTTTTTAGCTTAACAATTTATTGTCTTTTTGGGGCAGCTGCAGATTATAGCCAATGTCTTAAGGGAACAGTTGACTATGTGTCAGGCTCAGTCATACACTACTTCCTTTTCTCTTAGATGTTGACCACTGATGTTCCAATTTTGTCTCTCTAGCCTGATTAGAACACCAATATTTCAGGGGGTTCCCCAGAAGTAGCTATTTTCTGAAACCAGATGCAGATAC
>NC_045446.1:26151164-26371035 GCF_002776525.5 Piliocolobus tephrosceles | reverse complement strand
TTGGAGGAATAAATTTGAGAGATCTATTGTACAGCAAAGTGACTAAAATTAACAATGAGATAATGTATTCTTGAAAAATACAGAGTGGATGTTAAGCACTCTCAACACAAAAAATGATAATTATATGAGGTGATGGATTTCTTCATTAACTAGATTTAACCATTTCATGACATGTTTGAAGATATACTTCAAAACATGTTGTACATGGCAAGTATATACAATGTTTGTCAATTTAAAAAATTAAAATTAAAATAAGATTTTTGCTAGAATCTTCTATATCTTAGGTGAAGAAAAATAGGATTTAATACTATTTCTCAACTTTAAAATTTAAAATTATGTATATATTAGGAACTTTAAAATTCAATACACAAGATGAAGTAAATTGTTAAGTGTATTAATATGTATATAATCGATCAAAAATTACTCTATAAGGTATATGGGAAATAGTCTATGTGAACTCAGCTCAGCAACATCTCTCTTAAGGCATTTAGAAAAATTGATCTTGAATTTTTTTGTTCAATGAGGAATTTGGTAAAACTGAGAATAAGCATACCTTTTGTAATTAAAAAAGAAAACAAGTATTTCTAGGTATTCCTTGTTGGTTTTCATCCATATTTATACTAAATATTACAGTTTAAAAAGCAATCCAAGGACTATGTATCTTTGCTCTTATTTCAAATAGTATATAAGTATAAGCTCCAAGTGATTTGTATCCAGAAATGCTTTGATTCTATTTTCTCCCTCACCCTCTACCTCTTCTTATTTTCCTTCTTCTATTCCTCTTCTTCTTCCTCTTTTCTTTAGCTTTATCTCATCTTACTTTTATTTTTCTTTTCTCTACTTATTGTCTTCATCTCCACCAATATTAAAGTAATATCCAATTTCATATATAATTTCATAAATATATATATGAAATGCATGCATTTATAAAAATATATATGAAATACATATTCCTAAAACATGTGTGAAATGTATGTACTTCATAAAAATGTATGACTTATATATTTATAAATATATACTCATAAATATATATGAAGTATATATTTATAAATATATATGAAGTATATACATAAAATATATATGAAGTACATATTTATAACATATACATGAATTGCATGTTTATAACATATAAATTAAATGTATATATGTATTATACACACACACATATTCCCCAAAGAGCATGTTGGACATGATTGATTGGGGGATCTATGTTGTCTATGCACTATTTTAGTCATTGTATATCACACAAATTAACTGGAAAAATGAAACAGAAATAGCATTTTCACTAACTGTAGGGAAACAACTATATTGGAGAATAATTTTGACTGTACACTTCACTTCGCATATGGTCATTTAATCCATGCCCACAAATATGTTCACTAAATATTCTCATCCACATTTTTCAATGAGAACATGTGAAGTTATCATCCATCATTGAGGTTAAATGAAGTCACATGTTTTACAAAGGTAAGTAGTTGTATTGGTTAGGGATGTTTTTGAGCTTCAAATAAAAATATCTGAATGTCATTGCCTTAAGTAATAAGGCATTAGCTCACCTCTGTAAAGTCTGTAGGTAGGCAGTTTCAGATTGATGGAGCAGCTCAGTGATGCTGTCAAAGTCAAGCTGGAGACACCTTTACATAATGCCTTTCTCAGTAATTAGTTATTTTATTCAGGGTTGTTGCCCCGATGACATGTTATAGCTGTTTCTATTATGAGGTCCTAATTCTAAGACAGGAAGCATTAGGATTTCTGGATAACAAGAGAGCAATATTATTAACTTTTTTATGATGGAGAAAACATTTCCTTGGTTCCCAATAGAAAAAAACAATTCTTGTATTTCATTGCTTAACATTAGGCTACTCCTAGTTGGAAGTGAATCTGGAAAAGTAAAGCTTTGACTCTTTGCCTTAATCACAAAAAGCAGGCTTTGCAAGCACAAAATAATTGAGAGAAGAATTGTTGGATATGTAACTGCATTACCTGCCGCAGTATTAGAACAGGAATTCCAAATTGAGGTTTTCTAATGTTAGAGGCCATGTTATGTACATCAGCATAAATTTTTAATAATAGATTATTTGGTGCTATTTTAATAAGTCAACGTATTTCATTATTTTTGGAATCTAGGATATATATTATTCAACATCTATGAGTTTTCCATAATGACAATTATGTTTGAACTTTATAATTGCTTATTCAATGTATACTTGATAGTTAAATACTAATTTATAATTAAATTCAACTACAAATTTGATTTAATTTTACTCCTTTCCAACTCTGTCAGCTTTTTTTTTCTTCCTGAAAATGTTTCCATTATTTGGAATCTACACAAATACATAAAGATCTTGATAGATGTTTTTTCCTTATAAAGAACTGCACTAGAATGATTTTGTGCAAACTCATGTCAGACAGGGCCATTCTTTTGCCCTGATCCTGCAAAGGGTTCCTGTGTTATTCAGGGTAAAAACACATCTTTGCAGGGGCTGACCAGATCCTCTCCAATGTCGGACCCTCTATTACTACCCCTATTTAATCTTCCTAAAGCTCTTTCTTCTACAGTAAAGATACATGAGTATCTTTGTTCACCCTGAACCATCCAGATGTGTTGCTGCCTCAAGACACTACCTGAACAGCTGTCCTTTAATGTATCCACACTTATCTTCTCATCTTCTTCATATTTTTTCTTACATATTAACCTCCCCACCTTCTCTGACCATCTATAAAAAAATATAATCACCCAACAATTGACTCTCTAATCTTTCCTGCTTTGATTGCCTTCACTGCCATTAGCACTATCTAATATACCAACTATTTTAGTTTTCTATTTTGTTCATATTCTTCCTCTTCCCACAAAATGCAATCACCAAAAGAGGAGATAGATTTGTCTTTTAAAGCTATTATTCTCAGCACCTGGAAGGCTTGAAATATAAATGCCTAATAAAAAATTATCAAATGTTTAATGAAATCAACAATGGCAGCAACAATTTCTATATAGACAGGTTTTCAAGAGCAAATTTGTTTTGAGTAACTTGAAAATTCAAATAATGTCAGTCACCAACATAAGAAATGTGAACAGGAGTTGATGAAAATTATAAATAAACCCTCATCGGTATTCCAGTCTTCTTTGGTGATGAGAAAAGTAAGACTATTTTTTTCTTCTTAGAAGGAAGCTGGATTGTGATGCACTATTTTTCTTTGCAACAAAGACTTCTAGAATCATCATTATTCATGATTTAGATGAAAATTTACCAAAATATGGAGCAATTCACTGAATTGGTTCAAGCAAAACAGAATACAAACACATACATGCAGGTATTAATTTCCTGAATAAACAAAATTCTTCTGTCTCTCTAAAGATAGCCTAGAACTCACAAGGATTTAAAGCTAGTGGACTTTCATATAATGTTCTACAGAAAAACCACTAATGTGAAAGTCCCTGAAATTACTCTAATTCCTGTCCTTTCTGGCTCATGATTGCATAAGTTTCTTCCCTATATATGTCATATTTCTTTCAAGGCATTTATCATTTTAGTTAATCAACATTGGTTTATATTGCCATCAAAAGAACCGTTACTTATTCAGAAGGGATACTGCAGACAATATTAAGATAACTCTTTTGTTTTTCTGTTTGCCATTAACTCTTGCAGTATAGCACAGACAATGCCTTACGCTAGGAAAACAGGCTGCAATTGACTGAAAGGAGGTGAAGTTCAGTACAAAGTAATACAAATAATAAGAAATCTCATGAATAAATTTTTCATTAATCACAGAGTAACTACTTCAGTCTTAAATTTTTATATTTTTAGACATTAGTTTCTTAATACCTGTTTCTCACCTGAACCAAACTTCTGGTCTTTGCTAAAAAATATACATTTGTTTTGCCAAGTGAAATTCTCCTTTAACCTTAAATGCCTCACTCAACATCTTGGCCTTTATTCAAACCTGGCTTTCTCATAAATATTATACATCCAGAGATGGCTGCTCATGTTTCCACATTTCACACAATCTAAATTTGGGAAGTAGGGTAGGTCTCCTCCTCATTTCTCAATCCCACTGCAATCATAATAAAAGTCCACATTCTTTGGATAATTTTACTATCTACTCTATCACTCCTATTTTGTTTGTTGACTTCTGTGATCAACTCAATTGTTAACTGAAGATTTCGAACATGACATTTCATTTTACTCATCACAAGCTCGATGCAGACTCCACAGATATACTCTGATCTGCCAGTCCTGTGACCTCTTATTTTATAAATCTTATTTTTCATTTCACTTCTGTTGCCAACCACTATAACCTTACTCTATACTTTATTGTGATGTGAAATGGTTTATTTTCCAAAGTCAAACTTAGAAATTCTGTTCTCTGGACATAACCTTTTACTTCTCTTGATTACTTGCTTATATTGCCACCATTCTAATTCTACAGTTGAGTGAGCCCTACTTATCCATTGAATCCTCTACTTTTCTTTGCTCTCCAGTGCTATCTTTCCTAGATATGAATATTATCACAGAAAAACTCTGTTTTGACAATATCATCAACTAAATTTGCTACCGGTTTTCCTTCATTGCCTATCAGGATGAAACTCTAGTCCCAAGGGTATCCATGTTTATTGACCCTGGTTACCGACTGTCTGTTCAGCATAGATAGAGACAATCACACAATTGACCATGTTGGTTCTACCCTTAGTCCCATGACTACTAGCTTCATATAAGTGCTCAATACTACTTGGCTCATAATATCTTAGCCTAGCCATCTCACTCTCACATTATCCATAATTGCTATTTCAGGTTGTATTTTCAACCCTCTTCTAATCTTTAAGGCTGATACTTCTATTTTTATACCTAGAAGATTGATTCATTTCATATTTAATTTATAAAATAGAAAACATCTCATGGGAACTTGTTTTAGTGTATGTAATTACAAATACATTTCTATGTCTCATCTTTGCCAAATAAATATAATTCTATGATAAAAGTCTTTATATGTTAGGACTTATGTGTGTTTTATGTTGTAATTTTTAAATAAGATATTCTTAATCATAAAAAAAGATTGAAACTGTGAAAAAACATGGCAATGAATTACATGACAATTCAAAATGAAGTCCCACATAAATTTATACTAACAATTATAACAGGAGTATTAATTTATATGTAATCTTTATAATAACCTTCCTTTGTTTTTAACTCTGGTTAGGTGCTTGGAGCAATAGATTCTATTGTCACAAAATTTCCACTTGTTTATTTATGAATAATTAAATTATTCTTCCCTTCGCCACTCTTTGTTTTAAAGAAGTACATTTAAAATGATGGTATATAAAGTGGCTTTATGATAAAAATTGAAGTGGCTTCTCCATTCCCCCTTCATGATCTTTTTCACCTTCACATTTCCTATGATTATTCCTATCAACCACACTCTTCCATCACTGTCATTGACTAACCTTACGGCATGCTGCTTAAGGATTAATTTACCAAGCCATCTGTCTGATTTCCATAGTCTAAGTACTTCTACATTGTATGCCCTGGCATTAAACTGCATTCATTCAGTCAGGAGCATTAGTTTAATCTGTGAAAGATGCAGCAATTTGTCTGAAAATTCCAGCTGGCATAATGCAAACATCAGCATCAGGCAGATGATTTTTGATCCACACAGATGAGTGTAATTCTCTTTTTATTATACTTATTTATGATTTTCCTCTATGTTTTATTGCTTTATTACCACTGTCCTTTGTTTTTTTTTTTTTTTTTTTTTGATACTGACATAATGTGACAAAATCTTTTATCTAGTGAAATTATCAGCTATTCCCTCTGGACAGAAATTCAACATTTTCAGAGGCAATGAAGACATGGGGGGAAGATATCTGACTCAAATTCTCTTTTCTAATAGGTCTTTAATTTGAGGATTTTTATGCTAAACTCAAGAATTTGATTAGTTTAGAGCTTTATAAGCATTACCATGAAGCACTGTTCTCAAGTGACCTCTCTTCCTCTTATTTTTCAATTTATTTTCAATATGAGACCATTTATTCCACCGGCATTGGATTGAAATTCAAGGAAAATCGTTGCTAGGCCATTCACTCTTCATTATCTACAGCAGGGTTTCTCAGCCTCAGAAATATGGACATTTGGAAGTGAACATCTTTTATCATGGTATCTCTGTCTTGTGCTTCACAGGATACGTAGAAGCATCTCTGACATGTATCCACTGAATGTCAGGAGCACCAGCGCCCCAGAGTGACAAGCCAAAATTCTGAGATTTTGTCCTTTTTTTGCAGGAGAGAGAAAATCACCACTAGTTGAGAATAACTTATTCATACAGTTGAGATCTGGTTTAAATGACTGTCGAGGACAAAATTAAATGGGGAAGGAAGGAGTAGAGAGACAATGAAAAAAACGCAGAGAGATTAAATGAGTATAGATGAGTATTAAAATGTGAAAATACACTGAAGCTTATTGTTGCAATCAACTAGTCACAGATATTCTATACATGTGATGCAAAGGTATATATTTCTGTGTGCTTCAAGATCCCATTTGAAAATTGGCTTTTAGTTCCTCTTCTTTTTCTCCCTGTCCATTTTTTCCACATCTGAGACCTGTTCTATTCTTTTTTTCTTTTCCTTTTTTTTTTTTTTTTTTTGAGATGGTGTTTCACTCTTGTTGCCCAGGCTGGAGTGCAGTGGCACGACCTTGGCTCACCGCAACCTCTGCCTCCCGGGTTCAAGTGATTCTCCCGCTTTAGCCTCCTGAGTGACTGGGATTACAGGCATGCGCCACCATGCCCAGCTAATTTTGTATTTTTAGCAGAGACGGGGTTTCTCCATGTTGGTAGGGCTGGTCTCAAACTCCTGACCTCAGGTGATCCGATCACTTCCACCTCCCATAGTGGTGGTATTACAGGCGTGAGTCACCCTGCCCAGATCTGCTCTGTTCTTACGCCTACGTTGAGATAAATTGTTTCTGCCAAGCTCTTGAGTCCCAGGCTCCACCATGTATACTTGTGCTGCTAATTACAATTTCTCTTTTATCTTCTCTGAATGACTGTCTTTAGAATCTGCTTCCTGCTTCAGTCTATCTATAACTGGGGTCTCTGCCATTATATCCCCAAATGGCTGGACTTCTGTAACCTGGCCTGAGAGTTTTCCCTAAATGCTCTATTCAAAAAGCATTTAACCTGTTGATGATTTTATATAAAATTATTTTAAACTGCCACAGCATTTCATTACAAGAAATTGATAGACCCAAGTAAAGAATGTATTACCTTATGGATTTTGATTTTTAGGTAAATCTCCTTTGGAAAACCTAAAGACGATTACCTTCACCCCTCCTTGGGACTGCCACGTTTCTCTGAGTAGCCCTGATGCTAGGTTCCAATTTTTTACCAATTCAATCCATCAGATGGCATGTATTTATTCATGGATGCTCATGTCTTAAATATACAATATCGGAAAAAAGTCTTTTAGTGCTCTGAAACAAGTGTTTTTATTTTAAAAAAAGTGTTTTAAAATGTCATTTTAATTAAATTACAAGATCACTTTTCTCTTGTAATAATTCCTGCTTCTTGCTGCATTTATTTATGAAGTATTTCTTCAATCTCTCACTCATTGCAAATTTTTATTTAGAGCTGACTACATTTCAGACACTGAATACTGTAGTTAAATGGTGAACAAAATAGACATATTCTTTGCTGCTTTAAAACTTTAGTAGAGGATAGCAGTAAATATGTATTACAGTACAAGATGACAGGTAAATTAGTAAGAATGTAAAGTGCCAGAAAAACATAGGTGAGAGACATAGTGAACAAAAGTTGGGAAGAAAAAAGTACTTGTTTCTTTTCCCTCCCTTTGTTTATATCTTACTCGTTTCAAATCAGAACTGATGTCTAAACTTGGAAAGGACAGATGGAATGTAGACAAATACATAAACCAAAGAATATCATTCTAACCCCAAGGCATAGCATACCCAAAAGCTTTAGAATTACTTAAAGCACAGTGCATTGTTTAAAAAATAAAAGTTCAATAAGGCTAGACCTTAAAGTGTAAAAAGGAAGTGAAAGGAGAGCATGAAAACGGATAAAGAACCACATAATGGTGACATATTTTATGTAGGAGAACTTGGATTTTATCGTGAGGAGGATGGTGAACAATGTAACTGAAATGAGGGGTATTTTAGAAATATAACTCTGACTACTATTGAAAGTAGATTTTAGAGGCAGGAAAAACATTAAAAATATAGTTTTAACATTTCTCATTCTAAAGCGATTGCAATCATCACCTTCCACGGAGTTCCCATTTTTACAAATTATGTTAACACACAGACCGAGGTAAACATTGTTTAATCTCTACCAACTGTAGTCATGCTTTGGATGTTCTCTTTTTTACAAGTCTTAATTTTAATGGCACAATGTTAGCAGCGGTGTGAGGTCTTCTTTACACCTGCTATTTCCCCTCAGGTGTAAGAAGCTCCACTGTAGATGACTTCGGGCCCATTTCCTGCCTCACATGTGTTAGGAATGTAACGAGCCAGCTATAAGTGAAACTGACTTCTATGCGAGACAGCACATTTTCCTGAGGTATAAGTCAAATTCTCAAATGCCAGTTTCAATAGAAATGAAGGCAGTACTGTCTTTTGTATTATTTCTTTAGGTTTTTGTCTCATTTATCTCTTACTTGTTCTAAAACTCAGATGGTGGAGAAGATTGCTTGTATGTCTCTTTAAACTTTCCTATACATACTTTCTAAGAAAAGAAAAATAGAGCAATGTTGAAATTTAAGTATTCAAATATGCCACTTTCATTTAGACAACTAAAAAGTATCAGAGAGGTCCTTTAATCATGTGACTGAAAAACTTCATTTATATTAACCATGCTCCCTAATCCCAGGTGGCCTAACAGAAAAATATAATAAGTTATAAGACTTATTAGTTTTTATTTGTTTTGTAAAGGCAAATGATATTTAATATGATAGAAAACAAAATATTCATGAATCATTCAAATATGCACTTTCAGGGACTGTGATTTTCTTCATCATTCCAGGTGAACTTTAATTTAATTTGTTCATGTTTAATGAAGAGTTCAACTTTTCCAAGACTGAACAAAGTCTGTGAAATGAACAAAGTCATTTTCACTATCCAGAGTAAAATGGCAGGACCCTCACATAAGTGCATTTAATCCTGAAAATGTAATTATGAGAACTTAATGAGAAGAAAATCCAGTTAATTGCTTTACTGTTACTTCCCCACTCCCTCGTTGTCCTTGAGGAAACTTATTTCGATATTGATGACATTCACTAGGAGACTAATTAGTACAATTTTAAGCTGTTATTAATTACTTTTTTAAATTGTTTTTCTGTTTAGAATAAAAGATTAAAATCCTAAACCTCTTAGTGTATGTGAATTGAAGCTTGATCCATACTATTTTACTGTATTACCTCTTTATAGCCTCATCTCACATGCTGTGTTTGAGACAGTCGTCTCTACTTTTATCCTTACAATGACAATCTCTAGGCTGTGGTTACTTTTTCTGTCTAATAATTAAGGTTGTATCATATGCCTCTTAAGTGTTTTTGATATAGCAAATAAGAATATATAATGTAGGTGTGCTAAAATCGGCAAGCAAACTTTGAAACATTAAGATTCATAATAAAAATTCATTGTTACATTACATTTTTGCTCCTATATCTTTTATCCTTGTTTTGATATAAATTCTCTACTTTTAGGTGCTCAGCAATCCCCATTCACATTAGATTTTCATAACCTATAAACCCAGCAGAACTTTCCAATCTGACTATTCATCATTTCCTTTTGAGATACAAGAAATATAACCTATGTAGAATGTTTGGATCTTTTTTCTCTGCCAGGAATATCTTTTTCCAAATCTTGTGTACCAAGCTTGTTTCCACTCATCTTTCAAGTCTGAAAATAAATGTCTGATCCTTTGTGAATTTTTCCTGGAGCTCCAGCTTTATACCTGGAGTTCTAGCTTCTATATGGTTTTTCCACTGCAGTGTCTACATTGGTCTCTTTATAGAATTTTCACAGTGCAAAGCAATCATTATTTGGCACATTAGTCCTTTCTAGATGACTAACTTTGTAGGGTTAAGAGTACTTTCCTAT
Source organism: Piliocolobus tephrosceles (assembly GCF_002776525.5). Lineage (NCBI taxonomy): Eukaryota > Metazoa > Chordata > Mammalia > Primates > Cercopithecidae > Piliocolobus > Piliocolobus tephrosceles. Next base: position 26,360,926 of record NC_045446.1, on the reverse strand, counting down.
TTAATTTTGAATTTAAATAGCATAATATATAATATGCATATATATATTTTTAGTTGAAAGTAGCTTAAGGCTACTTTGGTATCAGGGTTGAGCATGGCAGCTCACACCTGCAATACCAGCATTTTGGGAGACTGAGGTAGGAACATGGTTTGAGCCCAGGAGTTTGAGACTAGCCTGGGTAACACAGGAGGACCTCATGTTTACTAAAAGAAAAAAAAAAATTAGTTAGGCATCGTGGTGCATGCTTTGTGATCTCAGCTACTTGGGAAGCTGAGGTGGGAAGGTCACTTAAGGCCAGGTGTTGAGGCTTCAGTGAGCTGTGATCATGCCACTGCTCTCCAGCCTCCAGCCTGTGTGACAGAACAAGACTCTGTCTCAAAAAAAATAATAGTAATAATAATGATAACTTGCTATCAGACATTGTATGTCTGGGATGGATGAGGTACCATGTTCAGGGACATTTACATTTGAAGCCACACATTGAAATAAGGAATTAAATAACTTATCTTAAATAAATGTAAAATACCAATAGAAAGAATGAAAAGGTATTTGAGGTGACAGTAAACACTCAACAGGCTTAACTTATTTGTCTATATTTATTTTCAATTATTGTCAGCTTAATTATTCTGAAATGAAATAGCTTAGCTCTGTGTTTACTCAACTTCATGTTAACTTGAATTAATACTCATTATAAAGCACATTTTATCAGAAATTAATAAAGTCTATTATAATATGAGAATGATTTAATACAAAAATAAATTCTAGACAAATTAAAGTCAAATAATAAATACAAAAAGTATTGGAATACAAGTGTAAATTATTTTCCCACAGAATCAGATCCTTGAGTTCTAGACTAGCCTAGGCAACATAGCAAGACCACCTCTCTAGAAAGTAATTTTAAAAATAGCCAAGTTTGGTGACAATTGCCTTTATCCCAACTACTCTGGAGGCTGAGGCAGAGAAAAGAGAATCACTTCAACCCAGAAGTTCGAGGTGAGGTTAGAGTGAGCTATAACCACACCTCTTCACTCCAGTCTGGGTGACAGAACAAGACACTCTCTCTACAAAAAAAAAAAAACAAAGAAAAAAACTTACATTTTTGAATCATGTTGTAGAAGTCAGGTTAGCCAGGCGCGGTGGCTCACGCCTGTAATCCCAGCTCTCAGGGAGGCAGAGGCGGGAGGATAGCTACAGCCCAGGAGTTTAAGACCTGCCTGGGTAATATAGCGAGACCCGTTCTCCACAAAAAGGAAGGAAAAAAAAAAAGACAAAAATAAATAAATAAATAAGAAGTCAGTTTAGTTCTCATAACTGGACATGCCATTGACTTATTTTCTCTAGTGAATATTAGCCCCTACACTAAAACATATTTTTCTGGAAATGTATTCTTTCTTTTTCTTACCTTTGAAAATGCTTTAGATATTTTTAAATATACTTATTTTAGTCTATTTTATATGCCTTATTTTGTTAAATATTTAATGCCACGAAATCTATTTCTATTATTATTTGAGACAGAATCTCACTCTGTTGCCCAGGATGGAGTACAGTGTTCTGATCTGGGCTCACTGCAGTCTCCGCCTCCCAGGTTCAAGAGATTTTCCTGCCTCAGCCTTCTGAGTAGCTGGGACTACAGGCGAACGCTACCATGTCTGGCTGATTTACTACTATTACTGATCTACTACTCTTTATAGTAGAGCCAGTGTTTCACCGTGTTGGCCAGGGTGGTCTGGAACTCCTGACCTCAGATGATCACCCCCGCCTCTGTCTCTCAAAGTGCTAGAATTACAGGCGCGAGTCACTGCACTTGGCTTTATTTCTATTTTTTTTTTTTTTTTTGAGACGGAGTCTTGCTCTGTAGCCCGAGCTGGAGTGCAGTGGCCAGATCTCAGCTCACTGCAAGCTCCGCCTCCCGGGTTTACGCCATTCTCCTGCCTCAGCCTCCGGAGTAGCTGGGACTACAGGCGCCCGCCACCTCGCCCGGCTAGTTTTTTGTATTTTTAGTAGAGACGGGGTTTCGCCGTGTTAGCCAGGATGGTCTCGATCTCCTGACCTCGTGATCCGCCCGTCTCGGCCTCCCAAAGTGCTGGGATTACAGGCTTGAGCCACCGCACCCGGCCACTTATTTCTATTTTTTAATTTAAATGTAAACATAGAAATGAATTGATAATATTATTAAATGACATACAAGTTTGGAAAAAAATTACCTATTGTCTCATTGTCCAAATACAGGCACCATTAGATATGTGGCATTTTTCCTATATGTTTGATTTTTTTCCTTGTGAATTATGTTTTCATCAACATAATCATAAGCAAATAATTTTTTAAATTTTTTGTCTTACATTTACTTCTATGTCATAAACGTATTTTATGTTGTAGTGTTAAAAATATTGCTCCTAATCATTGTTTTGTAACATTTGAAGATTATTTTAAATATCAGTATTAAACTTCTAGTAACTTTTTAATTGGTCCTAGTGAGCAGGTCTCCCCTTTAAAATTAATACTTCATATTAAGATTTGTAAAAAATGTTGTTATCTAACACTTAATGACTATTCCCCAAATAAAATGTTATCACTAAAGGCAATTCCTACAATGCCTGATTGTTTTTCTAGTCTTGTCACTAAAATAATTAAGTTTTATATGAATAAAGATTATAAGTAGAAATCAGCAGTTCGGAATCACTGTGTATTGTATACCATGTGCAATAAGATGGAAAGAGTCCATGCTCTTGACATATACTGACACACCAAAGTCCTTTTTATTTCCTGCTGCTGTGCTAAGATCATAGGTCCTCAAGTGGAACTATTTAAATCCCAGTCCTAATTCTGCTCCTTACACGCAACGTAACTGAGAAGCATCACTTAGCATGTTGTAAAACTTGCAATTTTCTGAACAATCAAATGAACAGAAATAGCACTTCTTTCATAACTGTTGTAAGAATGAATGCAAAATATCAAATAACTGTTAATTATTAGCAAGCCTTTACCTACACCACGACAATTATTTTTCTCTTGTTATTGTATAATTATTATTAGATTAACATTTTATATCCAGAAATTGAAGCAAAACATTAGGTTGGACCACTGGACAGAATCAATATTTTAGTTATTATTTTCTGGGATAAACAATCTTAGTTGAATATTTCCAGTGAAAAGTGTGCCACATGATTAAATATAAATATATAAATATTTAAAATCTATAATTAATTACATAACTAATGCATATTAGTTTTGTTTAAATACATATCTTAGTATAAAACTAATCTATATAGGTTTTATATTTAAAATAAAGAAAATTAGCTGGATGCGATGGCTCATGCCTGTAAGCACAGAACTTTGGGAGGCCAAGGTGGGCAGATCACTTGAGCTTATAAGCTTGAGAGCAGCCTGGGAACCATGGCAAAAAATCACATCACTACAAAAAATAGAAAAATTAGCTGGGCATGGTGGAGGTGGAGGCTGCAGTGAGCCACGGGTTGTGTCTGTCACTGCACTCCAGCCTGGGAGACAGTGAGACCCTGTGTCAAAACAAAAAAAAAGAAAACAAAAAACCAAGAAAACAAACAAAGAAAATAAATATTTATAAATGAAGTTAGCATAATATGCATTTCTACCACTATTAATATTTTTTTCATTTCGCTTCAGTCTATTTTCTATGCATGTGCATAAATGATTATTTTTATTTTATTAAACTGTGAATGTATGTATAGTGACTTTACTTCTTATAAACTTTCAGAAATTTTTTTTAAACTTTTCGAAGATACTTTTATTTCTATGAGCTGGCTTAAACATAATCTAACCACCAATGTTAGAGTACTTTGATTGTTTTACACATTTTATAATTTCAGGAGGGCATTCTTATATATGAATGTTTATGTATTTCAAATTTTTGCTTACGCTAAAGTAAAGAAAAATTGTGTTTAAAAAGATTTTCTGTTGGGGCTGGGGACTTATATTGCTACATTGCCCTTCAAAATATTATGTATTTTATACTCCCATTTCCACTATTATAAGAGGAGAATGCCTTTATTTTCATCTAACTTTTGATATCTTTAAAAAGGAGAAAAGATTTTGAATTTTCCAAATGAAAGGAACAGTTTAATACAATAGCCAATTAAAATGTACAAATCTATAAAATGGAAAAATATAGATGGGGCATTAACAAATATGGTAATTCAGCAATTTTACCAAATAGCAAATTATATGTGAAACAGTCATGCTCTCCATGGGGAAAGCTACAGGCAGAAGTTTTACAGAGTGAGTAAATTGACAAATGGCCCAAATTGTTCTCCGAATGCCAGGGAGGTACAGAACTTAGAAGTACTGGATACTACAGAGGATAAGATTATGGTAAAGATCAGAAAACGGTGGTGTTACTTGGGAGTTTACATATAGAAAATGTGGCGCTATCTTCGTCCTCTTCAACTTTGCACACCAAATAGCTGGTAGTTATCCCTCAGGCAAGTAAGAGAAGAGTTATCTCTAAAAGGACCAACCAGACCAGAGAAAGTACTTTGGTAAAAAGACTTTGCAGTGTCCCAATGAAACAGGGTTCTTAAATAGTGATGAAGCTATCTGTTGATGCAATTCTGACTAGGTAACTTAGTTCTCAATTTTAACATGTTAGTGAATAACTAAGAATGATGACCTACATGGAAAGGTCCAGTATCAGTCAAGTTTCTATCAAAAAACGAGGAATCAAGAAATGGGTAATAGAAGGTTTTTGTTTTGTTTTGTTTCATTTTATTTTTTAAGTACTGGAATAGGAAAAAGAAAACACTGAGGTAATGCATGTGGCAAATGCAAAAACAGCTACCAATTAGAAGGATGGAGTAAAAAGAGAAGAAAGATGTTGTGATGAGAATCCAGAATTTTGGAGGAAGTACTGTGTAGATGTCTAAGGGGGGCTGTTGCCCAGTGCATGTAAACCCAAGAGTTCAGAGAAGAGGCTACATAGAAATGGGACTCAGATCTCCAAGGAAGAAGCACTATCTGGTGGCTGCTTGTTTCTAAGAAGCAGCAGAATAAGAATGGTTATTAGAAGTGAAGAAAAGAAAAGAAAAAGGAAACCAGTACCAGTTTGTGTAGCCACTGTGATGAGACAGTGCCAGGGTGAGACTGAAAGGAAGAGCCAAGTCTGTCTTAGACTTCCAGTCCCCCTCTAATATCCCATGCTGATGGGGCAAAGGAAAAATCAGAGTCCAATCAGAGAAAAAGGAAGTTTCACAGCTGGGAGAAACCAGCCTAATAACTGTTAGAAGATCTAACATAACAGAAAGCAAATAGGAAGTCAATAGGAAAGTCAATAGGAAATGACTATGAGTCAATGACAATAAGTCAATAGGAAAAACAATAAGGAAACCAGAAGAAACTAAAACGAAGCAAGGAAAAAAAAGTTTTAAAATTTTTATTTAGATCCACAGAGCAAAGGAGAAGATACTATATATATATATAATCAAGAATATATTAAAAATAGTATATGTAATATTAGCATGTATAAAATAAACAGAAAACAAGACAAATATCTCAGAAGCTTCAACATCTTGTATTTATCCCCCAGATGCTGTAAATTGTTATATGATTAACTCAAAAACTTTTCCAGGAAGAATAATGAAGCAAGAAAAAGGAAAAGGAGAGAAAGCAAACAAACCAAAATTGAGAGACTTACAGCATAAATTCAAGTCCACAGTTAAACTAATAGAGTTTATGTAAGAGGCAATGTATCACTTTGGGTGCATCAAATAAACAAGAGAAAATAACAAAATAATCCATCTCTCCTGGGTTTTTGAAAAATGACTCATTTTTTCCCCTCTTCTGTTTATAGGCCCCCTACCTCCTTTGTTATTCACAGTTTTATTTCTTTATATAAATCTTATTAATTTTTCTAACAGATGTCTCTTTATATTCTTTCACACTGGTTTATCTTATTTTAACAATTATTTTGTATATTTTTTATTCCCACTATTTTATATGATATAATGTAAATCATGTTCACTTTATTCTTAGGTATTTCTTCAAAACTTCTTATTTGTTATATACATTACCTTGCATTCAGAGTTTGGGAACACTTCTCCCACCATGTCACTGTTTTTCCCTTGATTTTTATCTTGGCTTGACTTCCATCATGTGACCTTGGAGAAAACCATTAACTCTCTAAGTTTCAAATTTCCCGTCTGCAGGATTAAAAAGTGGAACTGGATCTTTACTGTTCCTTTAACCTCTAACAGTCAGATGTCTTTTGCTAGTGGATCCTGTAGGTCACATTCTCTATGGAGTGCAAAAATATATCCTGAAAGTTAATACAACACAGAATCAGAAATACCTAGTGAAAGGAAAGTGAATTATTCATAGAGTTTTACTCTGCAGAACAGACAGATATGTCACTCCCAAATGAATGATGATCCCTTGTGACAGATTATTATTAGCTTTAGCTCCTGTGGAAGGAGAAGAGTATATTCATTGTCTAAAACACATTTAACCAAACTAAGAAAAAAAACAACGATCTGGAAATGTATATGTATATACATAAATAACTTAAGAAAACATTTCTAGCAGAAAATTTGATCATATTTAACAAAAGATGTTATTATTCGAGCTCACCAAAATCAAAATGTTAATCACTCCATTGTATATCCATCTGTAATTTAAATTTTTGAACACCAAATAGTTTAGGTGGGGGAATTGTTTTACTGTCTTAGATTGAAGCATATTTTCAATTAATGTTATTATAAATGAACTAATTTTCTCTTTTACATTTGAAGATGAGTTTTCCACCATTAAATATGATTTTACTTTTCAACTAACTTAACATTGAAATGTATCTCTAATTTTCTATAAATTATTTGGAATTGAAAGATAGGAATGGAAGGGAGGGGAGAAGGAGTGCGAGGCAGAGACAAAGAGAGAAAAGAAAGAAGAAAGGAGAGAAAGAGAGAGAGAGAGAAATATCTACATGAAGAGACCAGGATCTAAACCATTGATTGTTAGGAGTCTCAATGTTTAAAGACAGAAAAAAAAAGTGTTTACTCTTTAAATACATTTCATCTTTAAAAATAATTTCATTGGTCTTTAAAATGCAAATATTTGTTGGCTTTTTAGATTGTCTTCATTGAACAGAAAGATAAAGGATAACAGATAATGTGAAGATGATGATCAAAGAAGAAAGCAGTTTGCCCATTGCATTTCACATATAAATTGGTAGAGGAAGAGGCAGTATGGAATTGAAGAACAGGATTCAGGTCAAACTAGAGATCTCAGTCAAGCAAATTTTCTTGCTAAATAGGAAATGCTCCATTCTTTGTCTGTATTCTGCTTTACAGCTATCAAGTCTTTGTACTTTGCCCAATCCAAAACAAATATCTCATTAGTGCATAGGGAGATATCTCACCCCCCAATGTGTTCTGCTCTAACTGAAACTTTATTGCTTACAATTTATGAAAAATATTAAGCAAGTAGAAGAAAGCATGATTTTCTACTTGGTTATAAAAAGTGCTTAATGTGGAACTAAGAATTTTTCTCCAGAATCTGACACTACATCTTACAATGCAAAGTCACATTTGAAGTTGACTTAGTTATCTGTCTTATTAAAAATTTAAAGCTATATTTCAAGGCCACTGTGAACACAGTGACTGTTAGGTAAAATAAATAAAAATGCATTTGATTTTTCTATATGAGTTATTAAAACTTTTCAGACTCTATAATTTCAACAACTAATTTACCATGACATGAATGCAAAATATTGGTACTATTAAAAATATTTGGCTGGGTTTATTAGTCTGTTCTGATTCTGTTATGAAGAAATACCTGAGACTAAATAATTTATAAAGAAAATAAATTCAATTGAGTCACAGTTCCACATGGTGGGGGAGGCCTCAGGAAACTTACAATCATGGTGGAAGAGGAAGCAAACATGTCCTTCTTCACATGACAGCAGGAGAGAGAAATACAGAGCAAAGGGGAGAAGGGTCCCTCATAAAACTGTCAGATCTTGTGAGAACTCACTCATTATCAGGAGAAAAGTATGGGGGTTCTGCCCCCATGATCTAATCACCTCCCATGATATTCTTCCCACAATATATGGGGATTAAAATTTGGATTAAAATTCAAATGAGATTTGGGTGGGGACATAGCCAAATCATATCATTCTGTCCGTGGCCCCTCCCAAGTCTCATTTTTCTCACATTTCAAAACACAATTGTGCCTTCCCAACAGTTCTGCAGTTTTAACTCATTTTAGCATTAACCCAAAAGTCCAAGTCGATAGTCTCATCTGAGACAAGGCAAGCCCCTCCTGCCTATAAGCTTGTAAAGTTAAAAAACAAGTTAGATACTTCCTAGATACAATGGAGGTACCATGAAATTGGGTAAATATAGCCATTCCACATGGGAGAAATTGGCTCAAAGGGACAGGCCCCATGAGAGCCTGAAATCCAACAGGGTAGTCAAATCTTAAGCTCTGAAATGATCTCCTTTGACTCCATATCTCACATAGAGGTCATGCCAATGCAAGAGGTGGGTTCCCATGGCCTTGGGCACCTCTGCCCCTGTGGCTTGGCAGGGTGCAATTCTCCTCCTGGTTGTTTTCACAGTCTGCTGTTGAATGTCTGTGACTTTTCCGGCAAAAGGTGCAAGTTGTCAGTGGATCTGTCATTCTGGGGCCTTGAGGATGGTGGCCCCAGTAGGGACTCTGTGATGGGGCTCCAATTCCACTTTACCCTTCCTCACTGCTCTAGCGGAAGTTCTCCACAAGGTCTCTGCCCCTGCAGCAAACTTTTGCCTGGACATACAGAAGTTTTCATACATCCTCTGAAATCTAGGCTGAGGTCTCAAACCTCAATTTTTGATTTGTGTGCACCAGTCAGCCCAACACCACATGCAAGTGGCCAAGGCTTGGGGCATACACCCTCTAAAGCAATGGCCCTGAGCTGTATGTTAGCCCCTTTTAGCCATGGCTGGGACACAGGGTACCAAGTCCTAAGACTGCACAAAGCAGCAAGGCCCTGGGCCAAGCCCATGAAACAATTTTTCTCTTTTAGCCTTCAGCCTGTGATGACAGGGTCTTCCATGAATACCTCTGACATGCCCTGGAGACATTTTCCTCATTGTGTTGGTGATTAACATTTGGCTCCTTGTTACCTATGCAAATTTCTTCAGCTGGCTTGAATTTCTCCTCAGAAAACAGGTTTTACCTTTCTATTGCATCATCAGTTTGCAAATTTTGAAAGCTTTTGTTCTCCATCACTTCTTGAACACTTTGCTGCTTAGAAATCTCTTCTGCCAGATACCCTAAATCCTTTCTCTGAAGTTCAATTTTCCACAAATCTCTAGGGCACAGGCAAAATGCTATCAGTCACTTTGCTAAAGCATAGCAAGTGTCACTTTTGCTCCAGGTCTTAATAAGCTACTCATCTCCATCTCAGTCCAGTCTGCACTTCATTGTCCATATCACTGTCAGCATTTTGGTCAAAACCAAGAAGTATCTAGGAAGTTCTAAACTTTCCCACATCTTCCTGTCTTCTTCTGAGCCCTCCATACCATTCCAACCTCTGCCTGTTATCCAGTTCCAAAGTCGTTTCCACAATTTTGGTTATCTTTACAGAAGCACCTGACTGCTGGTACCAATTTCTTGTATTAGTGTGTTCTCACATTGCTATGAAGAAATACCCGAGACTAGGTAATTTATAAAGGAAAGAGGTTTAATTGACTCACAGTTCTGCATGGCTTGGGAGGCCTCAGAAAACTTACAATTATGGTGGAAGGAGAAGCAAACACATCCTTGTTCACATGACAGCAGGAGAAATAAGTGCAGAAACCATTAGATCTAGAGAAATTTCCCTCATTTTCATGAGAACAGCATTGCAAAACCATTCCCATGATCTAATCACCTCCCATGATGTCCCTTCTCTAACACAGGGGGATTACAATTTGTATTACAATTCAAGATGAGATTTGGGTGGAGACACAGAGCCAGACCATATCAATGGGCATGGTGGCTCATGTATTCCAGCACTCGGGAAGTCTAGTCAGGAAGTCTTCGAGCTTAGGCGTTTGAGAGCAGCCTGGGAAATATGGCAAAACTTCATCTCCACAAAAAAATATATAAATTAGCTGGGCTTTGTGGTGAGCACCTTTAGTCCCAAATCCTTGGGAGGCTGAGGCAAGACGATTCCTTGAGCCCAGGAGGTTGAGGCTGTAGTGAGCTGTGATCATCCTGCCACTGCACTCCAATATATTTATATATATAAATATATATGTTTATAATGCATAAATATATACACTATATATATACACACTATATATACATATATAGTCTATAAATATATGTAATCATTTATTTTTAATGAATCAATTAACATTTATTTTTTATTAAGACTGTTGAGGACCATGACAATTATATAATAAGTATAAAAATAATCTTTGCAAAAATTGTACTATAAAGCAAAGGAAATGAAGTGGTTATGCCAGAGGAATGATTGTTAAACAAATATAGGGATAAATTTGGTAGAGATGATAGAAAGGAGTGCTATGAAAGACTAGGAAATAAATGTTCCAATATATAAAGCAGATGTCCCATTGAAATTTAGTGGGAAAATAATTTAAATATTTTTCCACAATTCATTATGGTTTCTATAACATATAAACACACATATACACTATATACATACAACAAGAGTAAGAATGTACTGAAAAGTACTTCCCTAGCCCTAACCGTGTGGACATAAAGCAGTTGTATAGTAAGCCTCCATATGGTTGCATCTGATGAGAAAGATGCATTGTTAAATCAAGATGTTGCACTGGTGAGCTTTTGAAATCATATAATTAAAATATTATATTATAAAGAGTAATCCAGTAGACCAAGAAATGTACAGACCCTTGAACTGCATAAGTAATTGTGGTACCATACAAAATAACACTGGAATAAGATGTATATATAATAAGATATACGTTTATAAATATATAATCCCATATTTCTATGTTATCATTCATCTGAAGAAATATCATATATTGGTATTTAAGAAATCATTTAGAGAGAAATGTTTTATTTTAATTGCAAGTTCTACTTCTGTATTTTTTGTTGTTGTTAAGAAAGGAAGTGGGGACAAGTTGGAAGGATAACTGTGAGTATTAATAAGGAAAGTGATCTAAACCATGCAAATTTGACTAACATATGCTACTGAATTTTTTGCCAAAATAATATCCATAGAGTTTAAGCACCATTTCTTACAGAATGGAATCAGAAGAGATCCCAGTTTAAATGAGAGTTCAATGTAATAATGTACATACAATTCTCAGCATATAATCCCAAGTGGATAGAAGTTTATATTTTATGTACTAACTTTTGTCTTACTAAATACAATAATCTTATTTCCTGTAAACCAACCCCAACAGTATAAGGTGGGGCTATGTGCATTCATAATGTATGCCTTAAATTATTATTTTCATGTAGAATTTAAGTGCCGAGAGCCTAATTTGCATTCTTGCTATCTGAATATCAACACACTGAATTTGGTGAATACATTAATTTTCTTCAAATGATGTAATTAGTCACAATCTACACCTCTTTAAATAACTGTTTTGAATATAATGCACCTTTAAATCATTTGTCACATACAGATTTGGAAGTCAGGGATGCAGCAAAATTTATGAAATCACACCATATAAACAAGAGAATATATAATTTATTTTGGAATTTCATCAACTGAGGAAATCAAAGTAAAACATTTAAGTTATTTATATGTTTACCTCTGTTTTAATAAAGACTCCAAAGAAAGAACTACACTGGAATCCATGATTCAGTTTATATATTTTAGATGACACAAGTGATTATCAAAAGATGGGAACAATAAAGACAAATTGAATTAAGGGAAACAGATGGAGCAACTGGGTACAGATATGCTGACAGTTAATACTTTTCACAAGCATTAACAGAACTGCAGTTTCGTTTATAAATGTCACCTGAGGGAACAGATTTCAACAAGAAGTAAGAAAAGGTAGGGAGAAGACTTTTCCTTTCTGCTAACCTTTCATGTGGCAACAAGAAATGATACTCTAAGGGGTGGCTGATTTATAACTATGGTGAATAGCTGTGCTGCAGCTCATCCACAACTAAAGCATGCATATTCATAGTTTTGACAGTGACAAATGTTTTTGCAAAGGCTTTGGGAAGACACAAAGAATAGGTGATCTTCTCTATATCTATAAAGAATGGCTTCAGTAACACTACATTTGATTACGGAAACCTGGATTTAGCAACCCAGTAAATGCAGAGCGGGGACTGGGGAGATATGGGGACTTATTTATATGTATATTTTTCCAAAGGAATGTCATTTAGATTTGAGTAATTTTTCTGACATTTTCTTCATCAAATTATAATCAGTGGAAAATTTGGTTATGTAAAAAGTTCATAATCATCAAGGTAAAATGAGGAAATGAGGCCTACCTTCATTCACAGAGAAAATAAATATGTTTTAGGTGGATAGTTAATTCAAAGCAGGTTGCATTACATTTTTTTAAATCTCTCACCACAGGGCATTTAAATGATACAGTGTTTTAATCTTCAAATGCACATGATGGAAAGACAAGCTGTCTTTTTTTCTCCAAATATGATGTTGAAATAAAGCAGCATTCAGTGACTATGCTATGGGTAGGATATCAATAGAAAGTTATTTCTACTTTCTAAATAGAACTTAAGAAAAAGCACACTAAGAATCAGTTAAAAATTCACTTGTTGAGGAATGGGTAATGACATGATTTTATTCTATGGAAGAGATCCATGCCAATGCAGAAAGCACTTTTTAAAATTCTGCTCTTCTCCTGGTTACTTTTATACATACTCATAAGAAAATGTCATAGACAAAAAAAATTGTGATTTTTGTCCAATCTCTTCAACCCTGAAATTTCATGAGTGAGTGACAAATGGACTGCATTCAGAGATCTCTGCTTGTTGGAAAAGATAATCCATAGCTCACAGTGTTTCCAGATCAGATAGTATGACCTTATTGGTTCTGTAGTTAGGATTTAATAGTATGAATTTGAAAGAGTCTGAATTAAGGCTCTGTCTTATCATGATGTAACTATATTTAGGCATTTTAAGTAGAGATAATATTGGGAATGTGTACAAGTTTGAACACTAACAGTACACAAATGCCTTCTATATTTCAGGTTCCTATTATAGAAGGTCGAATTGATCTACTACCTGAAATACAATTAGAGGTTTTAGTATTTCCCATATTAAGGCCAGAGTGTTACTTCAAATTATTTTCTTAAACACATCTGGTATCTCATAAATTCCACAGACAGGGAAAATAGAAAAGTTTTAGAAAGTGTAAGCTCAACTGTCATTGGTAATAAAATTATTTCCCCTGAAATTCCTGCTTATAAAGTTGTCTTGAAGAGAAAAAGAAAAATAACAGGGACTATAGCTCACTATATATGATTATTATTCCAATATTTATTGAGTTTCTAAAATGTACCAGACTTTATAGAAAATAGAGTAGGCTGCACAATCCTCAAAGGAGAGTAGTAGAAAATGTATAAGGCTTGAAAATAAGTTTTTGTAAGGTAAGCGCATAGTCTAGTGAGAAAAATGTGAGAAAAAAGAAAATTAAAATTTAGTAATAATCATCTAAATTACTAAGCATATAGCTCTACCTGAGATATGTGTTGTTTAGCACATGTAATTTGATTACTTAAGAGCATGACTTCAGCCATTCTGCTGTATTGCATATTTTCTACTGAATGTCTCAGGTATTCTAGCTCTTTATATACTTTGTGGAAATACGGGTATGTGGAAATATGGGTATGTGTTTGCCAGTTTCTATTCCCATAGGCTTGTGATAGTCTAGCCAAACAAACATAAAATGGATTTATTGACTGAAATCTCTAAAGGAATATATTAGGGAATATGGTTAACTTTATCTGAGGCAATCAAGGGGGCATATTACAGAAGATAAGATCAGAAAGAAATCATTTTTGAAAAGGTGTTTACCCCTAAGAAAGGACTATGAAAATGGAAGAGCACGTAACAGAGGCAAAGTGGTTTTCAATAGGCACACATATTTCAATATTCTGGAGGAAAAACATGCTAAAAAGAGGAAATGAATCCTTATACAATTTCAGGGATATTATACACTAATGAATATATTCATTATTAGTCTATGATAGCCTAAATTGTTTCACTCCCAAAATACAATATACTTAGTAAGACTACGTAAACAACAATTTTGTAGATGGACAGATATGTGAACAGATAAATGGAAGGATGAATGAAAGGATACATGAATAATTTCATTAAAAAAAACTGAATGGAAGGTGAGTTTTATCAGCTATATGATAATCAGTTATTACGAGTTTAAAGAGAGCAAATTAATGGACACCTATGCAACTTTGGGAACGTTCGCTCTGCTTGTCTGTGAGTTAGAAAAATAAAAGAATGGAAAGAAAATAAAACCTGAGCCAAGAATACCAAAATTAAAGTCATAGAAATAAATTCAGGTTAGAGAAGACAGATGTCTGAACATAAGGAGTGATATATGTAGGAAAAATAAATGTTTATAGAAACTTTAGGAAGTAGAATGCATTGGAATTGGGGACAAAATTAAATTGAAGAATGACGTAAAACAAGGAAAATTCTGACTAATCAACATCTGGCCTGAAAATAGAGAAGGAAATAGTGGTGCCATCTGCAAATGTTAAAACAAAAACAAGTGTGTTTGGGAAGATAACAAAATATAAGCACTTTGTATTATCTCATTTAACCTTGGTAACAATCCTATGCCTCTTTCATACATGAGAAGTCAAGTGTTCCCAAAGTCCAAATCTAGGCAGTGATAGAAGAACGAGTTGAAGCCTGTTTGATCAAGTTCTAGATCAATGTTGTTTTCCTAATGTCACTTATAATGAATATAAAATAGTTAATGATTCTCCATTATAATTTAGATTAGATAATGCTGTTTGTAACTTCATGTTTATTGTGAAAAAGTCTCATAAATGTCAAAAACTGTAAAATCTATGAGTGCAGTTTTATAATCTATTATATAGTAAACATTCAGATAATAAGCCAGATTTGCAATTTTGCTAATAACTTAGAAACCCACTGCCTGCTGCTTCCAAAGTATGTGTCTTAATTCCAAAGCAAGGTAACCCTGTCATAACTTTTGTAACGTTAGTATTTCTAAAATGACATTATTTAATAGTACAGGTTTTTGAGCACCATACATACAACTAACACCTGATTATTTTACTTAATGCTCTGTAGAAATCATACATGCTGTTCCGTGAAATCCCATGTTTGGAACATATTCCATAATATTCTACTGACTGACATTTAGATTACTATGAAGGCTTTGTACATTTCTCATGGCACAATGTACAAAATATCTCTAAGAGTGCATGCCCAGGAATGAACTCACTGAGTAAGAAGATCTGTCCATATTTACTTTATTAGGTGTTCCCTTAGTGGTTTCCATAGTGGTATACAAATTTACTCCTCGAAAAGCCATGGATAAAAGTTCCTGTTGATCTATAATCTCACAGTGCTTATTTTACATTTTTGTTAAATGTATTTTTGTAAAACTATCAGAAACACAGCAGTATCTTATTGTGATTTTACTTTGTATATACCTGGTTACTAATATGTTAGCACAGCTTTCCATATGTTTGTAGACCACCTGGATTTTCCACTTTGTGAAGAGCTTGTTGGAATGTTTTACTCTTTTATTTCCTATTGAGTTACTTGTTTTTTCTTACTGATCCATAGAAGTTATGCATATTGTAATCAGCTAATTATATGTTTTGAAAATATTCTTTCTAAATTCATGACTTATCTTTTAAAATTTTTTACATAGCATTTAATGGAACAGAATTTCTTAACTTTAATATGATTAAATTTATCAGCCATTCTCTTTTAAAATTGTTTTGCTTATAGTATCTTGAGGAGTTTCTTCTCAATTGAAGAACATAAAGATAGCCTTGTATCAGTTTTCAGTTTTTAAGGTTCTCCATTGATATTTTGGTCTTGAATTGAAATATAATTGTATGATATGAAAAATAATTCAATTTTCTGTATGAATAGCCATTTTTTTCCATAAGGAAAAGCAATTTTCCTAGCAAAGATTATTGAAAACTCAAAATTTTCATCCTGATCTGTAATTCTCTCTTCTTCACATATTGTTTTTGTATTTGGATGGTCACTTTCTCTGTTTTACTGGGTATTCTTGTTTTGTTAGTCAATTTGTTCTAATTTCCTTTGTTATTATTGGTTTTATAGACTTGTTCTACCAATTGCTGAAAAAGTATGTAAAAATCTACCATTATCTTTTTGTTTTTCTTAGTTTTTCTGCTAGTTTCACTAATCTTTATTGTAAATATTCTGGGGCTATTTATAAGGCACATACAAATCTAAAATTATTATTGTATATAGTTTATATATGCACAATATTATTATTGTATTGTAGTTTAATCAAAAAAGTTGAGTGACCTTAATTATATCTATAATTGTTTCTATATGCAAGTCTATTTTATTTGGTGCTGTCATACTTACACCTATCAATTTTTAATTAAAATTTGCCAAAGTCAAAAGGTTTTTATTGTTTTTATGTAATTATGTTTTTAATGAGTAAATTGTGAATAGTATCAAGTAAAATTTTATTCATTCTTTTTCTTTAAAAAAGTTATCTGGATATTTTTCTTATATAAGATTACTTTCCCATATCCAACATAATTACTTATTATATAACTATCACTTTATATCTATCATTTTATTTTGTGCTGCTTGGTTCACTCACTATGTTTCTTTTATCTTCTTTCTGATCTTCACTTACAGATATTGATTATGTTGTTTTCTTATTTGAAACTCTCTCATTTAAAATTAACAATTTTACAAAATAAAATTCCTAAGAAGAAGAAGAAATATTTTTGCATTTATGGTGAACTACAATGCTTATTAAAATACAGATAAGAACATTAAAAATTTTCATTTGGCATAAAACTTTGTCCATTGATTTTCTCTTCTTTCTGCATTGAATATAGACATGTTCATGGCAATTAGGTAGTTATTTGAGACCATGAGCATACAGGCATAAGGATAAGAGTCAGACTTTAAGAAAGCTTGAAAAAGTCTGTGTTTTTTATGTCATCATAGAGCCGCTGCCTCAGACTTAGGACTACCTACTTATGAATTCTTACTATGCGGGAAAA
Source organism: Piliocolobus tephrosceles (assembly GCF_002776525.5). Lineage (NCBI taxonomy): Eukaryota > Metazoa > Chordata > Mammalia > Primates > Cercopithecidae > Piliocolobus > Piliocolobus tephrosceles. The sequence continues at coordinate 26,343,734 of NC_045446.1, read as the reverse complement.
GAAAACTCCCATTTGGCTCAGCAAAAAAAAAAAAAAAAAAAAAACATATGTAGCTGATACTATTTTTAATTGATTTATCACTCAAAGCTTTTACATATTGATTTATTGATATTAAAATCATAATTATTTCATTTTATTTTCCAATATTCTTCTATTTTAATTTTTCTTTTCTAGATGATAAATTATGACAACACCATATGTGGAATCAAGAATTTATAATTAATTGATGTCACCACAAGCCTTGGATAAGCCCTAGTATCTGTGGCAGAGTGTATCATTGTCTAAAGAATTCTAGCCCTTGACTCTTGATTTTTTTCCTACTAAGCCCTGTACTGTGGTTAGATTAAGAGTGCCACAGTGAAAACAGTCGTGGTCTTGTGACTTGATTTTGTCAATGCAAAATGAGATAAAATGGCATATGCTATTTCTTAGAAGAGCCTTAAGAACCATCACATGCATCTGTTAGTGTTCTTTTTCTCTGCAGGACAAAAGGAATATCCTGCATACTCCTTCAGCTAATGTCTTAGAATAAAGAGTCAAAGCCACACACTTGATAAACCTGTAAACTAAGTGAAAAATAAGTTCGTGTTTTTGTAGGCCACTAAGATTAGGATGCCATTTGTTGCCACTGCTGAACTTAGTTTTAGGCAGACTGATACAGCTTCTAAATGCTACTCTATACAAAAATAATAATAATGCCTGGTTTTCTACTTCCCGGATCTGTGATTAGGACTTAATAAAATAATTTAAGCACCAATGCATTATAAGCTCTAAATACTATAAAATGGCAGGCAATCTCTTTATTGGTATATCTTGTTTTATATTTTAATCATAGGACATCATCATGCAATTTTCACAACTAATTTAGAGTTTAAAAAGTTATGCAAGCAGACATATTTGACTTCACTAACCTTTTGAGTTACCACATCTCTGCTTACATTACCTATCTGTTAATGCATGTTGTCTACTATTTCCATTGAGCTCTTAGTATATTGATTACAATTATTTTTAATTCCCATTCAGATAATTCCAGCAGCTGTGTCATATTTGAATATATTTCTACACCTTGCTTTTCTTTTCAGAAAATGTCTTGTCTTGCCAGTTGGCATGCCTTGTAATTTTTTTTTTTTTTTGGAAGCTGGACACATTGTATCAGGTAGTAGAAATTAAACTAAATAGGCCTTGAATGTGAGATTTATGCTAATTTGACTAGAAGTTGAGTTGTATTCCAATGTTTATTGAAGCCATAGGTTCCAGAGGCTTCAAACTCCTTCAGCATTCTTGTTTGTGCTTCCACTCTTGACTTTGAGTTTTCTTACACGTTCCTCCAGAGAGAGTCTTGCAGGTCATTTAATTGTAATCCACTGTTGTTATACTGAAGCCCTGTTTGTGTCATGTTAAGGACAAACGTCAGGAAACATTCTATAATCTCATGCTTATATCTTTGTTTTTAGTGGACTTTCTCTTGGGATTGTCACTTTGAGATTGTTTCGTCAGTGGTATAGCTATTTTTTTCTCCCTCCACTGGTGAGACACAATGGCTACAGAGGGCTGGGGTAGAACCAATGCCCTTTCCTCAGCTGGAGTAAAGCTCTGATAAAGCTTTTTACCCTGGAGAGAAGGTCTTTGTTTATGGAGGAAGCTCTGAGAATATTTCACAAACATTAATCTTGCCTTCTTCCAACAGGGCTATAAAGGGATCAATCATGCTCTGATCTTAATCTGGAAAACCTGATAATGTTCCTGTAGATAAAGCCCATGAAAGGGTGGGGACCTCATAACACTGTGGCCCCAGAATTTTCTCACTCTCAGGCTGGCTCACATTCAACCTCCAGCAATTAATTTAATTACTACATCAGTATTTCTACCAGTTAATGGCTCCCTCAACTTCTGCTACAGTTTTGCAGATCCTGACTAACTCTTTGAATTTATCTATCAAGATTTCATGGTGGGAGTTTTCCCTGCAACCTTAGTTCTCTAATGGGTCTGAGAAAAGTCATTGGTTTTCAGGGATTTTGTATTTGTTTTCATCTTATTTCTTGTATGGATGGGAAAAACGGCTTCTAAATACTTTTCATGTTGTAGCTAAAATTGGAAGTCTGTCTCTAACCTTTAGAAGTCATAAATTTTTCTCAGATGTTTTCAGTGGCCATTTAGAACCAACAAAAATGTTTATTGAATTGAAATTTTTGGGTCTAATTATTAATTATACACACACACACACACACACACAGGGTTACATTTATGCTTAGAAATAAACCTTTCTATACCATGTACACGTTAGGGAACTATAAAACCGAGTTTAAACAAGCATAGCATCCAATTAGCAATCTTCATTATTCAGCTGGGGTTTATTACATATACTCTGTGCTACTTCCTTTCTGATGAAGTAACTTATTAATAAAGGTAAGTTGAAGGTACTGTGGTTGTTTTCAGAAATGTACCTTCCCCTGACTCTTCTCTCTTTTTGCTTAGCCTACTATCAATTCAGTTCAGCAATAAAATATTGACTTAATTTGTCACTCCCTTCAGGATTACAACTTGTTCATGTCCTTGTTTCATTCCAATCTTAACTGTATCCGGAAAAACACCCTACCTTCTAGTAAATTAGTGAGAGTGAAATAAATATTCTGCTGTTGATTTTTTTAAAAAGCAGACAACTGTCACAAATCTCTGAAGCGTATGTGTAGGCCTTCTTATTTAATGTTGTCATTTTTATTGGAAATTAATATGGCCCTAACACTTGGTTTTATGTAATTTTATCACTTTGGACTGTCTTGATAATAATAGGTACTGAAACACGATACTTAAGATCTCAAATGATATAAAATAGTGTGCATTTGTTTGGCAGAGTTCTGCTTACTATAGAAGTCACTATATGTACATATGTGTATATTTAAAGCTAAATAACTTAAAATTAAAATAAAGTTATTAATTCCCAGTCCTACTAGATATATCTCAAGTGTGTGTATATCTGCATACACACAAACACATGTATATGTATAATATTACAATAATATCAAATATTTCATATATGAATGAAGCATAATATTTTATAGCCATAAGACAAAGTCTTGCAAATAATATAGAAACTTCTAGCACTTTATACAGTACATTTTAACAAGGCCACACACACATGCACAAAGATAATATTCTGTGTAAGTACTTTGTTTCCGATTAATTTTCCTGGCTCAGTTTTTAAGAAATTGTGTTAGTCCATTTTCACATTGCTATAAAGATCTATCTGATTTTGTGTTTGTGTTCCCACCCAAATCTCATCTCATATTGTAATCCCAAAATGTCGAGGGAAGTACGTAGTGAGAGGTGACTGGATCATCGTGGTGCTTTCTCCCATGCTGTTCTCATGATAGTGAGGCAGTTCTCACCAGAGCTGATTTTAAAAGTGGCAGTTTCTCCTGCATTGTCACTCTCTTCTGCTACCATGTAAAATGTGCCTTGCTTCCTCTTCGCCTTCCATCATGATTGTAAGTTTCCTGAGGCCTCCCAAGCCACGTGAAACTGTGAGTCAATTAAACCTCTCCATAAATTAGTCTCAGGGCAGTGTCCGTATAGCAGTGTCAGAATGGACTAATGCAGAGAATTGCTACCAGGAATGGGGCACTACTTTAAACATAAACTGAAGACGTGGAAGCGACTTTGGAACTTGGTAACACACAGAGATTGGAACAGTTTGGAGGGCTCAGAAGAAGACAGGAAGATGTGGGAAAGTTTGTAACTTCCTACAGACTTGTTGAATGGTTTTGAACAAAATGTCAATAGTAATATGGAAGTTCAGGCTGAGGTGGTCTCAGACGGAGACGAGAAAATTATTGGGAACTAGAGCATAGGTCACTCTTGCTAGCTTTATCAAAGAGACTGGCAGCATCTTGCCTCTGCCTTAGAGATCTTTGGAAATGTGAACTTGAGAGAGCTGATTTAGGGTTTCTGAAAGAAGAAATTTCTAAACAGCAAAGCATTCAAGTTGTGTCCTGCTTTTTCCTGAAAGCATACAGTTATATGAGCTTACAAATGTTTGGGTGAGGGAGAAGAGACAAGATGGAGGAAGGTGAACAAGATGGAGCAGTACCTGTTGTTTCCGGGTTCTTCATCACCAACTTACCCGCCCGCGGAAAAATGCAGCGCGCCCCACCAAGATGCAGATCAACCGAGCATGCGCCAGGTGACGTCAATCGGAAGAGATCAAACTTACCCGGCCACGCCTATGGAGACGCCCCTATCACGCCCTTATCCTGCCCATTGCCCGCCCCCTTCCAGTACCAATGCATAAAAGTCCGCTGCTGGCAGACGCCTGCGTGACTTCTTCGCCCGGCATTCGTGCACTGGAGAACGTCACCGGAGAGTGCCGCTGCGATTTCCCTGCCCCCTCCCCCATACCTGAGGACCAGGGAACCTCCCCGGAGAATGTGTGCATATTTGTAATAAAGGGCTGCCGCTTTCTTATGTACTTTGGCCTCATGTTTAATTACTTAGCTCTCCTAAATTAAGTTATATTAAATTAAGACAACAAAGAGATGGTTTGAAAATGGAACTTATTTTTAAAGGGCAAGCAGAGTGTAAAAGTTTAGAAAATATGCAGTCTACGCGGTAGAAAAGAAAAGCCCATTTTCTGGGGGAGGACTTAAAGCCAGATGCAGAAATTTGCATAAATAATGAAAAGCCAAATGTTAATGAACAAGACAATGGGGAAAATGTCTCCAAGGCATTTCAGAGATCTTCAAGGCAGCTCCTCACATCACAGGCCCAGAAGCCTAGGGCAGAAAACTGGTTTTGTGGGCCAGGCCCAGAGCTCAGCTGCTCTGTGTAGCCTCAGGACTGGGTACCCTGCTCCAGCTCTAGCCATGGCTGAAAGGGGCCAACATACAGCTCAGGTTGTTGCTTCAAAGGCTGCAAACCCTAGCCTTGGCAACTTCCATAAAGTGTTGGACCTGCAGGTGCACAGCAGATGAGTTGAGCTTTGGGAGCCTCCACTTAAATTTCAGAGGATGTATAGAAATGCCTAAATAAGCAGGCAGAAGTCTGCTGCAGAGGCAAAGCTCTCATGGAAAACCTCTGCTAAGATAATGCAGAGGGAAATGTGGAATTCGAGCCCTGACAGAGAGTCCCCACTAGGGCACTGCCTAGGAAACTGTGAGAAGAGCTCCTCCAGACCCCAGAAAGGTAGATTCACTGACAGCTAGCACCGAGAAGCTGCAGGCACTCAATGCCAAACTCTGAAAGCAGCTGGGAGGGGGGCTGTACCCTGCAAAGCCACAAGAGTGGCCTAAGGCCATGTGAGCCCACCTCTTGCATCAGCGTGACCTAGATGGGAGAAATGGAGTCAAAGATCATTTTGGAGCTTTAAGATTTAATCTGAAGATTTAACCCTGGTTTCAGACTTGTGTGGTACTGTGGCCCCTTTGTTTTGGTCAATTTATCCCATTTGGGATGGGAACATTTACCCAATGCCTGTATCCCCATTGTACCTCGGAAGTAACTAACATGCTTTTGATTTTACAGGCTCATAGGCAGAAAGGACTTGCCTTGTCTCAGTTGAGATTATGGACTTTGACTTTTGGGTTAAGGCTGGAATGAGTTAAGTTTTTGGGGGACTGTTGAAAGGGCATGATTGGTTTTGAAATGTGACAAGAACATGAGATTTGGGAGGTACCAGGGCAGAATGATATGGTTTGGCTTTGTGTCGTAACCAAATCTCAAATTGTAATCCCCATGTGTCAAGGGAGGGTCCTGGTGGGAGGTGATTGGATCATGGGGGCTTTTCCCCCCATGCTGTTCTCGTGATAGTGAGAAAGTTCTCATGAGATCAGATGGTTTTAAAAGTGGCAGTTTCCTTTACACTCTCGCTCTCTCCTGGCACCATGTAAGTAAGATGAGCCTTGATTCCCATTAAACTTCTGCCATGATTCTAAGTTTCCTGAGGCCTGCCCAGCCACGCAGAATTGCAAGTCAATTAAACCTCTTCTTTATAAATTACCCAGTCTCAGGTAGTATCTTTATAGCAGTGTGAGAACAAACTAATACACTACCTGAGACTGGGTAGTTTATGAAAAAAAGAGGTTTAAACCATCAGATCTCATGAAAACTCACTCACTATCATGAGAACAGCAAGGGGGTAACCTACCTTTGTGATCCAATCACTTCCCACCAGGTCCCTCCCCTAACGTGGGGATTACAATTCAACATGAGATTTGGGTGGGGACATAGAGCAAAACCATATTAGAAATCTTGTTTAATATTTTAATAATTACACACATCTAACACTTTGCCTCTGGTTTCTGAGGGACATAATCAGTTTAAGGTAAACTTCTTTGACACTCAGGTGTAACTAGAATTTTCTACTATCAATAATAAAATAAAATGCTATCTTTTCACTTTCCAGATTAAAATGGAGAGACTTAAAAGTGAATTTAAGATCCCTATCAAACTTCTCTTTCATAAAGTAAAAGAAAACTTTAGAATTACATTGATATTATAATAACACCTTTACCAATAATTAACTGGTGTGATATTTAGCTAAATATACAAGTTCAGAGCATGAATAAGTAAAATTAACTCAAAAATATGAATAAAAAGGAAGAGTGTGCAAATCTTGTAATGATGTAATTTATTATTAAAATCATGTCAGATGAATTTGGCAAATACAATTTATTCAAACTTGTGAAAAAGTTAGTGAGGTTAACAGTAAATCTTTAGGCCAGGCATGGTGGTTCACTCCTGTAATCCCAACACTTTGGGAGGCTGAAGCAGGTGGATTGTTTGTGCTCAGGAGTTTGAGACCAGCCTGGGTGATATGGTGAAACCCCATCTCTACTAAAAATACAAAAATTAGCCTGGTATGGTGGCACACACCTGTAGTCCCAGCTTCTTGGGAGGCCGAGGTGGGAGGTCAAGGCTACAGTAAACTGAGATTGCACCACTGCACTCCAGCCTGGGTGAAATAACAAAACTCTGTCTCAAAAAAAAGAGACCATATCTTTAAAAACATTGCTTAAATCAAAACAATGATAAATAAATACAAAAGTCATAAGATGAAGTTTTCATATGTATAGATAAGAACTAAACAATCATAAATGAAAATCAAGTAAATAAAATCAGGAAAAAATATATTGTAAAGTAATATTAGCAGAACCAGAGCCTTAGAAAATCAAATTGAAAACAATAAACTAGATGGGAAATGAATAACAAGAGTAATTGAATTCAAGATAACAGGAAATAAAAGAAGACAATTATAATTGGACACACAATGTCAAGTGCTTGCTTCAAAAATGATATGACTTGGATTTGAGATGGTGAAAATGTAAACCATAATGACCAAAATGAAGTGAAAGATAATATAAAATGATGTTGTAGTATCATAAGTGAATCAAAATAATATGCACTAAGATCAAGACACAGAAATGAAATAAACTGGGCAATGGACCAATGCAGGAGGCTGCACAAAAAAGGGTGGAATAGATTTGAAGAAAACGAAGAAGGATGAGTCCACATTGAAATAACATAAATGGATCATATCTTCTAAGAATTACATCTATATATGATATGGCATATCTAAATAATGACAAATTTGATGCTAAAACTTTAAGTGCCTGATGCCAATAAAAGTAGAATAAACACTGTTTAAACCATAGTAAACAATTTTCTCAGTTACATCGTTAAATATAAAATGTGATTAACAAAACAGGAAAACAAAACATTCTAGTTAAAATTACATTTGGTGACATACTCAAAACTTCAAAGCCTCATATGACTTAAATATAGTAAATTGCATGGGGAAAATATGAGTCACTAATATATATACATAAAGCAATTTAGCAAAATAAGGAAAATTATGGTGAATCACAGAAAGTAATGTTTCAGTAGTATGAAGAAATATTGTGCAGCTATAATGTACATATTCTGTTAATCAAGCAGATATACATATGTTTGGTTGTTTATCTGAATTAGTTTTGAATTTACAATATTTTTAGTTTTTCTTTAGAGTGTAAATCAAAATATTAAAAAAGAAATAGAATAAGGAAAGGAGTGAAAAAGAAAGGGATAAAATGAAAGGAAGGAAAGAAGAAAGGAATTAAGATAGTTTATTAATATACAATGTGTACATTGACCTCTCCTGTGTGAATCTTTTAGAGCTCTGTTAAATGCAGCTCAACACATTTTCTACACTGTCAAATCTGTAAGAATATTATACATCTAAATAACCTCCCCCAACAGAGATATCTTTTCTAGATTTTTCTGACCAATTTCTAGACCTTTCATTCTGCCACATTGTTGAGACTCTGTTTAGCCTATATTCTAGAAAATAGTCCTTTATTCTTTTTTTTTGAGATGGAGTCTTGCTCTGTCGCCCAGGCTGGAGTGCAGTGGCCGGATCTCGGCTCACTGCAAACTCCGCCTCCCGGGTTTACGTCATTCTCCTGCCTCAGCCTCCCGAGTAGCTGGGACTACAGGCGCCGACCACCTCGCCAGGCTAGTTTTTTTGTATATTTTTTAGTAGAGACAGGGTTCCTTTAGTACATTCTGTGTACATCTACATTAGAAATAATTTTTGATATTTTTAAGGCTTACCTTTGAAATATCAAATCCTCTTATAAATTATTTTTGCTCTCATGAACTAATCTCACATTAAGCTTGCATATTGAGTAATAAATGATTGGTCATTTTAAGAAATCTTTCATTTTGAATATTCTTTTAATCACAGGCTCTCTGGATTGATAAAGCACTTAGAATTTTCATGGTAATATTCTTAACAGTTAAAAAAACAAACTGGCTTTGGAAATACTCTAATTATGTCTATAAGCTAATTGCTAAATAAGATGCAGGTATAATATTGATAATAATATGCATTAGTATTTACTGAGTGATATAATGTGATAGGCGTAGACATTTTGTATTCTCTATATTACTTCCTTTGTATCACTCTGCCTCCCTATTAAATAATTGCACCAAGTGATTCTAAGCAACTTGTTAAAGTGACTCACTGTCACCAAAAGCAACTTTAAATTTGGCTACATTGGGAGAGGAGTTGTGATGAGGTGTGGAGGGTCCACTTAACATCAGTGTAAAGGTAAAGTAAATATTGCTGCAGGGAGGCAAGAAGTGTTGAATATCAAACCAATGGTCATCAGAGAAGGTTTAGGATAACTACAGGAATATGGCTCCAGCTTTAGAATAAAAAGCTAAATGAGGATCTTACACACAATGTAATTTAAAAACATAGATAAATTTAGTGAAACATTGGTTTTGAACAAACATGTGTCTGAATCTTGTGTAACTGAATAAATGACTTAATTTTTATAAGGTCCAAACCTAGTTTCCCCAACTGAAAAATGAAGGTAACATACATCTGTTCCTAGCACAATGGAAATTCCCAGCACATGTTACTCATTATTTGACTGATCTCTTATTCTTTATACCTTGATTTCCTGCAATTAAATGCTATAATTATGACTTTAATCTATGATTCAAATTTAATTAAAGTGTTGCCTCTACGTTCAGAATACCAAATTTATGCTATCCAAAGTATGAAAAAAGGGTCCTAAGCAATCACAATTTTAAAGCCGTTTAAACCTTACTTAATATTGTACAAGTTATTTAGATGGATATTAAGTTTTAATTTACTTTTATAATTCAAAATGTTTCTATAAATTATCTATGAAAATGAAAATGCTTCATTTATTAGTGAATATGTAAAAATCCCTTGTTCTTCCAAGTCATATGGTGAATATATATCTTTTTCACACACATACATATATATATCGATATATGTGCATATATTTATAAATAAATGTTTAATATATAAATGATATCAATAATAGAGAACATGGACTAGTTTTTACTTATATATTATTTATGAATAAGTGATTCCTAATTAAGCCTAATTAAGTTGTATAACTCCAATAATAAAAGATATAATCTATTAAGAAAGAAAATATGCTTTCTTAATTATTTGCAAATATTTTAGAAAAAAAGAAAGTATTCAAAAAGAAATTAACTATTCAAATAAATGGTTTGCAAATTTGCTATTAGGTAGATCCTTAACTTGCTTGGAATTACTTTATATCATGAGCAATACGGTATCTTTGCACTATGGGTTCTACACTTCAGCATTTTTGCTAAATTCTCAGGAAGTTTTTATTTTCCTAAAAAAAAATCAAAAGGTGAAAGTTAATTAATGCTAAAAATTTAGATATCTAGAAGCTCTTCCAAAGCCCATAAGCCTTAGAAGTACAAAATACAAAACCACGTGTTCTTAGGATATTTTTTTGATGTACCAGTACTTGGGGACAACGCAATAAGGCACAAACATCTTCCACTTAGTTGTCACGTATTTTATTATAACATTGTGGTATATCGTCATCCTACCCTCCTGCTATCATAATAACCCATGGTTGTAAGGCAAGGGTCGGCCTATGAAAGGCCCTTGTCTTCTATCAGGAGAACCCGCTGCCGTTGTTTAACGTGAGTTCTTTTCTATTTCCTAAGTGTCTCCGCTGGGTTGAAAAATAAAGGGAACGAGCACAAGAGAGAGAAATTTAAAGCTGGGTGTCCGGGGAAGACATCACCTGTCGGCAGGATCAGTGATGTTCTCTGAGCCGTAAAACCAGCAAGTTTTTATTAGCGATTTTTAAAAGGGGAGGGAGTGCACCAATAGGGTGTGGGTCACAGAGATCACGTACTTCACAAGGTAATAAAATATCACAAAGCAAATGGAGGCAGGGTGAGGTCACAGGACCACCGGATGAGGTGAAATTAAAATTGCTAATGAAGTTTCGGGCACGCATTGTCATTGATAACATCTTATCAGGAAACAACCTTTGAGAGCAGATAATCTGTCTGACCACAATTTATTAAGTGGGAATTTTCCTCCACTTAATAAGCCTGGGAGCGCTACAGGAGACCGGGGCTTATTTCATCCCTTTGGCTACGACTATAAAAGACCAGACGCCTTAAAAAGGGGCTGTCTATAAGCCTACCTTCAGGGCTCATTCTCTTTCTCAGGGATGTTCCTTGCTGAGAAAAAGAATTCAGCGATATTTCTCATATTTGTTTATGAAAGAGGAGAAATATAGCTCTGTTCCATCCAGATCACCGGTGGCCAGTTCAAAGTTACCTCTCTTGTTCCCTGAACATCTCTGTTATCCTGTTCTTTTTTTTTTTTTTTTTTAAGATTTCATGTTGTTCAAACACACATGCTCTACAAACAATTTGTGTAGTTGATACAATCACAGGGTCCTAAGGCAACTTTCATCCTCCTCGGTTTACAAAGAAGATGACAAGATTAAGAGATTAAAGACAGGCATAGGAAATGACAAGGATATTCATTGGGGAAGTGATAAGTGTCCATGAAATCTTCACAATTTATGTTCAGAGATTACAGTAAAGACAGGGGTAAAAAATTATAAAAGTATTAATTTGGGGAACTAATACATGTACATGAAATCTTCACAATTTATGGTCTTCTGCTGCGGCTTCAGTCGGTCCCTCCGTTGGGGGTCCCTGACTTCCCGCAACAGTCTTCCAAATCAGAGATGTGTATTGGGGAAGATTATTGCTATTCTTTTCACTTTGAGCTTTTGCCATCTAGCAACATTCTGTGTGTGAGTTTTCTATTTTAGTATTCTTTAACGACCATTATCAAAATGTCAGACAAATGTTTACAAGTTGTACGAATCTAAAAATGAAATTAGAAAAATATATGCATGTTACCTCTGTGACGCTGTTTGTGGTGGTTTTAAAATATGTTTTCAAATCCTTCAGCATTCTTCTCTTTGAAGGTTGTTCTAATTCCTTTCCTCTTGCATATGGGAGTCTAATTCCTCTCCTCTTAACCATTTTCAATGCCTAGCATCTAATGAATAGAATGATTCAAAAATGACACTTCATTATTTTCAGGGTTAAATAATAATAAGCCACGTTGTTGTTGTATGCCACTAAGCCCGGGGTGGTTTTTATTTGTTTGTTTGTTTAATTCATTAGTAGATATTTCAATCACAGTTCAAAAGATACAAAATGCAGTCAATATAGTACATCTGCACTGTGGGATCTAATATCCTGTGTCAGATGCTAAGTGAAATAGACCAGTCATAAAACACACATCTTGCATAATTTCACTTATGTGAGGTTTCTAAAGTAGTCAAATTCATTGAAACCAACAGTAGAATGGGGATTTCAAGGGATGGCGGGGGGGCGGCGTGCAGGAAACAGGGAGTTGCTGCTTAATGGACGTAGAATTTCAGTTTTGTTAAATAAAAAAGTTATGGAGGTTGGTTGCACGACATGTAAATACATTAACACTAATGATGCAGGATTTTTTCTTGACCCCTTCATGGGACTCGTAACAGACATGCAGGGGTGCAGGTGTTTACTCAGCCTACCCCTGTCTATTTCTCGCGGGAGGGAGCATGAGAGCAAAAAAGTACAGGAACTGGAGAAAGTTCTTTGGGCATTGGCAGGAACAAACTCCATTTACTCTGCTCAGCACTCTCAACCCCTTGTGGGAGGGAGCACATAGGCAAGTGAGTATGAGATCCAGCCAGTCTCTTTTGGGCACTGGGAGGAGCGAACTCCGTTTAGGGGCCCTGCAGCGTCCAGATAAGACTCCCTGTGATTCCCGAGGCCCCAGAGGGCATGTTACAATGCTCTTTCAGCTCTGCTGTCCACTGATGGCTTAAGTGTTAACAGCTCAGTGAGCCCTTTGCCTCGTGGGGCGGCTGCCTTTTTCCAGTGAGGGCAGAGCCAGTGTGACAGCCTTTTAGGATACCCGCACCCAGTGCGTTTCAAACTCTTGTCCAGTGCCCAAGAGGAATGAGATCACGCAGATGAATTGAAGGATGGTGAATATGGAGAACTTTAAAACTGAATGAGGAAAGCAGCTCTCAGCAGAGAGTGGAGCTAAAACGGGGATGGGAAGTGCAGTTCCCTCTCCCCTGAAGTCAAGCTCCCACTCTGCCTCTGTCTTCCAAAGTCAAGTTGCTTCTCCCTGACATCCAGACGCTTCTTCCTGACATCCAACTGCTTTTTCTCTCTGCTGGGGTCTTATAGGCACAAGATGGGGGACAAGGTGGGCCATGGGTAGTTTAGGAAAAGGCAGCATTCAAGCAGAAAAACAAGGACAGAAGTTCTCACTTTGGGCCATGTGTTTCAGGCTTTTGGCTGGAAGGTAGGGTTTTGCCAGGGACCCAACCCTGTTTGCATAGAATATCTCTGCCTTCTGCCTCTATCATTGTATCACTACTGAAGTGTATACTTATACATGGTTAACAGGGTAAATTTTATGATATGTGTATATTACCACAATTAAGAATAATAATACTTTGTAAAGAGGTTTTTGATATTACTTAATCCAAAAGTACAATGGTATAGAATTAACAATAACTTGCCAGATTCTGATGGATTCAGCTATTATAATTTGGTATTTAAGTAAAATTAAAGAAAAATTTATATGGAGTCTTAGCATGTTAGAACTGGAAGAGACTCTAGAGATTAAACTCCCATTTTCTGTATTTAAGAAAAATAAAGTACAGATTAAGTTACAAAAACTTAATAGAGATAAAGACCAACCCCAAGACTGATTATGGTTTTCAGTAAGTATTAACAGGGAACATATCAATTGATATACCTAATAGGCAGCTTTTATCAATAAATGCAAACCAATGAATGTTATTTGGAAGAGCAAACAACCCCAAAGATATATCTGTCCTTTATGTCTGTGAGATTGTGAAACTGTTTATTTTGAATTATGTTGTGCTGTTGCCTTCCCCCATGTTACAGCAAAGCAGCCAGACCATATTTCAGCAGAAAGACTGTGGAAGAAATGAAAAAATAAACCTTGATGAATTTGTTGACATGGATGTCTTCTTTCCCACTCTATTGGAATCATTCCACCTGCTGCTGACTCTAGTAAAATGAAACCTTCAATCCCAGGCTTTACTGAGATTCTTAACAAAATATTGCTACAAGATAAAAAAGAATGAAAATTACTACAAGAGTCTCAGACCATGTGGTTACAACCTGGATTTATCACTGTGGAAAACTCACACCATTATTCCTTCCTGCACTTATTAGCAGATGTTTAAATATGGGGATATACCATGGAAAACAATGAACAAAATTAATCACTCTTGTAAGTCTTGGCATGTCAATTATCTCAGAGTTCTCTGACTCTTATAAGATGCTACCTTTCTTAATTAGATAAACAAGTTTCTCTTTTCCTTTTACAACATATTAAACGAACTCTCTAAAAGCACTTCGGGAAATACTGTTCAATGTGTCATTAACTTCCTTGGTTTGCCCAATTTCTAATAAAATATGTCCAATTCAGAAGTAATTTACTTTCAAATATGTTTCAATACACATAAACATAAGATTCTTTGCCAAAATATTATTGGAAGTCCTCTTTGGATTGACAGCTGTTGAATTTAGAATGCTCTTTTTTTTTTTAATTATATTTTAAGTTCTAGGGTACATGTGCACAACGTGCAGGTTTGTTACATATGTATACGTGTGCCATGTTGGTGTGCTGCACCCATTAACTAGTCATTTACATTAGCTATATCTCCTAATGCTATCCCTCCCCCCTCCCTGACTCTACGACAAGCCCCAGTGTGTTATGTTCCCCTTCCTGTGTCCAAGTGTTCTCTTTGTTCAATTCCCACGTATGAGTGAGAACATGTGGTGTTTGGTTTTCTGTTCTTGTGACAGTTTGCTGAGAATGATGGTTTCCAGTTGCATCCATGTCCCTACAAAGGACATGAACTCATCCTTTTTTTCTGGCTGCATAGTATTCCATGGTGTATATGTGCCATATTTTCTTAATTCAGACTGTCATTGATGGACATTTGGGTTGGTTCCAAGTCTTTGCTATTGTGAATAGTGCCGCAATAAACATATGTGTGCATGTGTCTTTATAGCAGCATGATTTATAATCCTTTGGGTATATACCCAATAATGGGATGGCTGGGTCAAATGGTATTTCTAGTCCTAGATCCTTGAGAAATCGCCACACTGTCTTCCACAATGGTTGAACTAGTTTACAGTCCCACCAATACTGTAAAAGTCTTCCTATTTCTCCTGCCAATCATTAAAAAGTCAGGAAACAACAGGTGCTGGAGAGGATGTAGAATGCTCTTTTACCTTCATGTGCCTGCAATTAGGGAATCTTCCAGCAGATAGATTTCCAAGTTCTATAGGTTGGGTAAGTCTCTTGGTGTAGATATTGATACATGAGGAGATAAGATAAACATTTAAAAATGCCTATCTACTAGTTGTTTCAAAGTATGTATATAATATGATATATATTAATATAAATATTGATCTTAATAAATATGTTGTGTAGAAAGTCATAATTATATCAATTCAAAGCATGTGTTTATAATGGAATATTGCCCCATTATTTTGAAATGGCTATAATTAAATGCTGTAATACCATTTGCCTAATATCAAGTAGTATTTCTCTTTTTTTTAGGGCACTTTAGTGTCTTTAATGTTTATCAAGAGCATCTGGAATATGCATTCAAGAATGAGCTTCCCTGGTGTAAAGTGTGTGATTATAAATACATGATATTCACAAGAATTATTTGTAAATCAGAAGATAAAGTTCAGAGAAATGTAACATCTGACTTGTAATCAGAAAACTTGAATATAAATTCACCTCTGATATTTATTTGTTACCTTTTCTTCGTTAAGGATACAAACTTCTTGTAGTCTCAGTAACTCAGCTTATAAGATGTGGGTAACCATTCTACCTGGAATGCTTGTAATAAAGATAGTGTCTGTAAATATTCACTTAACTCATAAAAACGTGCCACAAAAATGTAAGTGTCATTAATACATCGCAAGTGCCAAGGATTTCCTTTCTTATTACATGGCTTTATTGAGAGCATGGTAGACCTATCTCTAACGGTTTTTCTTTTTAGAAGTGACCACTACTTCTGCAAGCTGTTATTATAGTTTATCTTAACTGCACAGGAAAATACCATCCATGATGTGTCTGAAGTTATCGCTATTAGCTGCTGTAAAATCATAGAAAATCTAAAATGTTGTTAGGTATGGGACTGCATCAATCACCTTGTGTGTCTACTATCTCTTCATATGTCTGTTTTTCACTTTCTTACACTTTTGATATTTTTACACATTTGGTAGTAACTTTACTGTCAGTAGTTGTCTCTAAACTGCAGTCTTTTCTAATGCAGCAATTGTTCAAACTGTCATCTTTTTATTAACCATTAAATATTCAAACTTCAACAAAAACTCTGAAGATTTTTGTTATTTAGTATTTTAATGAAATAACCAATTATTTTTCCTATGCGACTTTGGTAATTATGAACATTTTGGGAAACACCTCTGATATAGTTTCAAGCCCTGACTTTGGTTTTGTTATATTAATTTATTCATTCAGTAAATATTTATGGGGATACTAATATACACTGGTGGTGTTATGGGCTTTCAAAACTGAGCAGTGAATTGAGCAATTCTGTACAGCTTTGAACATTTCTTCTAAGCTCCAAGATATGAATATGAATAATGTATAAAGATTACTGAAAAAAATTGAAAAATGTAAGACTGTAGATAATACAGCACTTTTATATACATTTTTAAAATTAGAAAAAAACAAAAGAGTTCTGGACAACAAAATCCGGACAAAAGTATATGGACAACAAAGATACCAGAGACAAAGTCATTAAGGTAAAAGAACAGCTATTGGGCATTTTATCCATATAAATGTAGAATTGAAACAACGGGGAAATTATTGTTACAAGAGCCCCCACAAATAAAACCTACTAATGTTATTGACAGGAAATGGATGTTTTTGGAAAATGGAGTATGAAGAATATGTGTTAATTTCTTAAATACTGGTAGTATCTAAATTGTAAGTGTATAGTTTAAAATCCATGATGACAACCATGTGTTTCAGAAAATTTCCAAGAATCTCAGATTTCATTCAAATTCATAAGATCATCTTCATCTTTGGTTAAATTCAAATCTATTCAAATTTAATATTTTATAAAATATATTATGTAGTATGATTCAAATTCTCTAAAATTATTTTAGTGATATTAATACATATATACATGCATATATATGTTTTATTATATGTATGTTTTTATGTATGTATGTGTCTATCAATCTATCTCATATGCCCATAGGTAGGTGACTCAGAGAATATTAGTTATTTTCATTTTCACGATTAGACTTTATCTAGAATGAATTAGCGGTTGCAGGTAATCTGAGAGCATATTTGAGATTGATAATTATGAATTTATAGTAATGCTAGTTTTACTAGTCTATTCTTTCATTGATATAAAGAAATACCTGAGACTGGGTAATTTATGAAGAAATGAGGTTTAATTGGCTCACAGTTCTGCAGGCTGCACAAGAGGTACAGCACCAACATCTGTTTCTTCAATGGCCTCAGGAAGCTTTCAATCATGGTAGAGGGCAAAGGAGGTGGAGATACCTCACATGACGGGAGTGAGAGCAAGATAGAGAGTGGGAGGAGGAGAGAGGTGCCACACTTTATAACAACCAGATCTTGCAAGCATTCACCCACTATCGTGAGGACAGGACCAAGCCATGAGAGATCTGCCCCCATGATCCAAACACCTCCCACCATGCCCCACCTCTCACACTGGGAAATACATATCAACATAAAATTTAGAGGGGACTGTAATTTTGTTTCAGTAGACCCTGCTATCATAATATATACACAAAGCAAGACTATAGAATACTTGAATCTTGGCTTGGAATTTTACTAGATGAACACAATAAGAAAAATATCAACATGATTTACAGAACTGGAAAAAATGTCAAAATAATAAGCTAGAAGATCTTAGCTGAAAAGTATGAAAGTAAAGAAAGATGAAAGATCTTGGAATATAAGAAAGCAGAGATTTCAACAGACTGAATTATGTAGATATAAACAAACAGTCAAATTAAGGTGGAAGAAATACAGTTTCTGGTCAAAAAGTTAGGTTGCTTACCACTGATTACAGAAGTTTTCTTTTTCTTTCTTTTCTTTTTTTTTTTTTTAAAAACAAACAAACACAAGAATCAGGACAAATGAAAGCTATCTAATCTGTAGTGACAAGGAAAGCAATTGCTTGTGATGAGGGAGTGAAGAACTAGAATACTGTTTGAGATGTCTGTATCAGATGATGGAGTCATTGAGGATGATAAGAGGACTTGAAGTGGAAAGAAAATTGAAGTGGTAAAGTGGTAAATAAAATATCACTGTGAAGAATTTAGAGAAGGTATTATTTTCATCTCTAATTTGCAGAAATGCAACCTGAGATTCAAAGGAGTTATGTAACTTATGCTTGATGACTTAATCTAGCTTCTACTTTGTCCTCGTTTTCTTTTATGATCTTATATATCATAAAAGATTTCTGAATTTGGAATTTTAGTATTTTCTTATTCTTGAATTGGTTATCTTGGAAAAAGTTTGTTATATAGTTAAAAAATTAATTATACATGTGAACTATAAGGGGCTGTCACTCAGACAGTGATTCATGGGACTGAATGAACTCCGTGAATAAATATAGTGTATTATCCTAAGTTTGGCTCCTCATATCTCACCAGCATACAACATAAGAATGAATTTAAAGTGAACTTCATAAAACAATGCATTTTCAATGTATTGACTAATTAATGAGGCCTACTTAATATTACAGTATAATCTCATGCATAACAACAGAAGTCTGAAGGATAAGCGCACAGAACAAGAACATTGAATGCATGTGTCTCCCTTACAGTTGAAGTTGAGCATTGAAAATGTTTATGAATTGTACTATGAATGCATTACTATAACTTTTGAAGATGCAGGCACCCAAAGACAACCTTCAGGCTTTGAAGAGCCATGCATAGATGTCAAAATAATCTCAGATTGTAGTGGGTCAATTATATATTCATTGATCACTATAAATTCTGTAAGCGATTAACAGAGAAAGAGATAATGAGTTAAAGAAAGAATTAAGGTTTATCAAAAAACCATAAAAGCTAACATGTATTGAGCCTTTACAATGTGTAGAAAACAGTCCTAACTACTTCGTCAGTTATTATCTTGCTTAATCCTCAGTCATTATAAAATGTAGTTATTATCCCACAGATAAGAAAACTGAAGCTTACAAAGTTAAAGAGCTTGCCCCAAACACATAGTAAGAGTCAGAATCAGACCATCAGACTCCATGTGTGCACTACTGTACAAAGAGTTCTCCTAGGTACTAAATACTTCGCACCATATATAATATGACTCATCTGCTTCAACTCCATACAAGCTAAATATTATGATCTTCATTTTACATATGAATAAATGGAGACTCGCAAAACTAATAACAGCTTGAATCAGAATTCAACACTGACAGCAGGTAGCATTTTTGACCTCTTTTATGATTCATAAAATTTGTCTTCATTCACAGAAATTAAGCATAGTGATAAATCAGAAAATTGTTTTTATCATATTCTTCTGGATTGCAATGCAATTTGCATTACAAAAATACTATTGTCAGTTCTAATATAATCTCCAACAGTGTTCTGAATGCTGTATGCTTACACTTACCTTGACAGTGCACACTGAAGGTATTGTTGGTAAATGGTCTGCAGGGATTACTTTATTATGTGACGTATAAAAGCCCAGAGTAATGAAAGGATGATGTAGACTATCACAGGAAGAATTTCACCATCACATCCAGAATTATAAAAATACATCTGCTGAGAGAAGAAAAAACACCCTTGGTGTTTTAATTATGTCTAGGTTTATGCAGTATAGCTTTTAAAAGAAGGAAAAGGTGAGAATAATTCAGTGCTATGTAATTAACTGAGTAACTGGCCTAGCACATTGCTCAGATTAACCAAAGGATTGGAGCAAACATTAATAACAGACTTGACTTTTAGAATTGATACAGCTTTTTTCCTTTGATTCTGGAATTTCAGCGGGGAGATTTCACCAAATAAAAGGGGGATGTATTTTTCCTTTTCTTCTCCTTACAAGGATTCAACCAGGCATCCAAAACAGCAGAGAGTCAAGTTAATCCGCAGCTTCCTGGAGGGTTTAGAATGAAAAGTCAGAAGTACAGTGTCTGAGCAGATTAGATTCTCCAAGGAAATAAATATCACTTTCAGAAACAGCTCCACAAATCTAAGCACAGTTGTTTATTTTTTAACAGGTATTATCATCGCTCAACTTCATCAACACAACTATTACGTCCCTAATTCATTTCCACGCCACTTCTGTCAAACATGTTTGTTCTTTATTTTCCTTATTTTTTACTTTATTTTCTTTATTTTTAACAATAGAAACTGAAAAAGCAATGCCCTTCATTGTAGTCTGTGTAAAAAGAAACACCTAGCTTTTAAATCACTTTTTATTGATTTTATTTAAATTAACACGCCACAGTCTCAGATGATAGTTTATAGAGGGTTTGGAGGCACAGTTTACACTTCTTTTAGAACTTCCAAGAGGGTAAGAAACATACACGTGGCACTTACAAGACAGAGTGGATTCTGCAGCTAAAGCATTTCCCAATTATGACGGCTATAGCCACATTTGTCTATGTAAAAGCAAACTATCTAACTCATCACATCTGGTCCCTATTTATCTTTAAGTCACATCTGCTGACTTTACCAACAAAAACATACTGTTGTGCTATATTTTGTTCCTTGCAGTTGGCATAGCAGAGCTGATACAGATGAGGCAGACTCTGAAACCATTGCTGTTTTTCTTCCCTCCCTCGTTCTCAGCAGCATCCTCACACTAAGCCAAATGCAGTTATTTATCATGAGAGGCCAGGAAGGGAGAAGAATAAATGACACTTAAATTGTATTCTATGTGGAAGAATGATTTT
This sequence comes from Piliocolobus tephrosceles, assembly GCF_002776525.5. Lineage (NCBI taxonomy): Eukaryota > Metazoa > Chordata > Mammalia > Primates > Cercopithecidae > Piliocolobus > Piliocolobus tephrosceles. Next base: position 26,322,879 of record NC_045446.1, on the reverse strand, counting down.
TATAAAGAAATCCCAATCAATGAATGGGTATGTCCAATCTCATCTAGGTGCATCCATTAATGTGTGCACTTTTGGCATATGAAATATACCTTAATAAAGCTAATTTTAAAGAAGAAATTACCATGATCTTTGAAATTTCTGAGAAAGTTACAATAACACATGTAGTTTCATAACTAAGAGGCACAATTTGCCTTTAAGCTTGTCGAATATGTAAAATGTCAAATTAAAGAGAACATTATTCTGCAGGCTATTCTTAGATAGTTCCTCTGAGATTAAAAAACAACAACAGCAACAAAATATGAGTTTTTTTGTGTACACTTCCTCCAAAACAGTTGCTAAAATACTTCTCAAGTAAAACTGGAGAAAATGATATATTTCTGAGTATTCCTGTTTTAAAAATATTTTGTTTCTACCATTATTCATTCAATTATTGGAAAATTAATATTTCATTTTTAGGCCAAGCATGTTGGTTCACACCTGTAATCCTGACACTCTGGGATGCTGAGGCAGGTGGATCACTTGAGGTCAGCAGTTTGAGACTTGCCTGGCCAACATGGTGAAACCCCATCTCTACCAAAAATATAAAAAATTAGCTAGGTGTGGTGGAGTGCACCTGTAACCTCAGCTACTCGGGAGGCTGAGGCAAGAGAATTGCTTGAACCTGGGAGGCAGAGGATGCAGTGAGCTGAGATCATGCCACTGCACTCCAGCCTGGGCAACGGAGCAAGATTCTGCCTCAAAAAGAAATCATTTGCATAGTCCTGTATAAATTATACAGGTACATATAAATAATTTTAATTGAATCATTAAAATAATATTGAAAGGTGACTATTATTTACCTGGTTCATTGTAGAAAAATGTCAAACTTAGAAAGGCAAGGTATATAGGCCAAGATTGCATCGTGTCAGAGCTGGCTTTTTCCCATCAAGATGCAAAAATCACAAGCATTTCTATACACCAATAATAGACAAGCAGAGACTCAAGGAAATAAGAGAGGACACAAAGAAATGGACCTGCTCATGGATAGGAAGAATCAATATTGTGAAAATGGGCATACTGCCCAAAGTAATTTATAGATTCAATGCTATTCTCATCAAGCTACCATTGATTTTCTTCACAGAGCTAGAAAAAACTACTTTAAATTTCATATGGAACCAAAAAAGAGCCCGTATAGCAAAGGCAATCCTAAGCAACAAGAACAAAGCTGGAGGCATCACTCCTCCTGACTTCAAACTATACTACAAGGCTGCATCAACCAAAATAGCAAGGTACTGGTACCAAAACAGATATATAGATCAATGGAACAGAACAGAGGCCTCAGAAACAACACCACACATCTACAACCATCTGATCTTCAACAAACCTGACACAAATAAGCAATGGGGAAAGTATTCCCTATTTAATAAATGCTGCTGGGACCTGGTAGCCATATGCACAAAACAGAAACTAAACCCCTTCCTTACACCTTATACAAAAATTAACTCAAGATGGATTAAAGACTTAAAACTAAACCTAAAACCATAACAATCCTAGAAGAAAACCTAGGCAATACTATTCAGGACATAGGCATGGGCAAAGACTTCATGACTAAAACACCAAAGCAATTGCAACAAAAGCCAAAATTGACAAAGGGGATCTAATTAAACTAAAGAGCATCTGCTCAGCAAAAGAAACTATCATCAGAGTGAACAGGCAACCTACAGAATGGGAGAAAAATTTTATAATGTATCCATCTGACAGAGGTCTAATATCCAGAATCTATAAGGAACTTAAACAGATATACAAGAAAAAAAACAACCCCATCAAAAAATGGCAAAGGATATGAACAGACACTTCACAAAAGAACACATTTATGTGGCCAACAAACATGAAGAATAGCTCATTATCACTGTTCATAAGAGAAATGCAAATCAAAAACCACAATGAGATGCCATCTCACACCGGTCAGAATGGCAATCACTAGAAAGTCTGGAAACAACAGATGCTGGTGAGGATGCGGAAAATAGGAACGCTTTTACACTGTTGACGGTAGTGTAAATTAGTTCAACCATTGTGGAAGACAGTGCGGCAATTCCTCAAGGATCCAGAGCCAAAAATACCATTTGACCCAGCAATCCCACTACTGGGTATGTACCCAAGGATTGTAAATTATTCTACTATAAAGACACATGCATGTGTATGTTTACTGCAGCACTATTTACAATGGCAAAGATTTGGAACCAACCGGAATACCCATCCATGATAGACTGGATAAAGAAAATGTGACACATATAAACAATGGAATACTATGCAGCAATAAAAAAAATAAGTTCATGTTCTTTTCAGGGACATGGATGAAGCTGGAAACCATCATCCTCAGCAAACTAACACAGAAACACAAAAACAAACCTGCATGTTCTCATTCATAAGTGGTAGTTTAACAATGAAAACAAATGAACACAGGAAGGGGAACATTACACACTGGGGCCTGTCGGGTGGTGGGGGAAAAGGGGAGGGAGAGCATTAGGACAAATACCTAATCCACATGGGGCTTTAAAACCTACATGATGGGTTGATAGGTTCAGCAAGCCACCATGGCATATATACACCTGTGTAAAAAACTTGCATGTTTAGCACATGTATACCAGAACTTAAAGTAAACAAACAAATAAACAAAAACTGGCTTTTTAATCTCTGAATCTAAGTCAGTGTTCTTTGTCTTTGCCATAGTTTCTCAACTTTAATTTTTATTGTTACTTTTGTTTGCCCAATATTTTAAAATAGTGGCCCAAAGTGAAAATATACTGGCACTTTCTTCCTTGTAGTACAAAATAATATTCCAAGTCGAAAATTTAATTTAGGAAAATAAAATTTAAAGTATCTTTAAATAATGAGATAAACCTAACATATTTTTACTTTGGGAATTTGGTGATTATGGCACAACTATAGATGAAATAAAAATGATATCAAACAGAATGTGATGCAGCAATAACTGTGGATAAAGTTCACAGCTACTTTCATAAGAAATGGGAAACCTTTACATTTACAGGCTTTCTTGTTACTTCCTGGTTTTTGTTTCATCAACAAATATTTTTTAATACATCTGTAGAGCCTAAACGGGCAACATTATAGACTAAAGAACTGATAAAACAGCTGGGCGTGGTGGCTCACACCTGTAATCCCAGCACTTTGGGAGGCCGAGTTGGGCAGATCACCTGAGGCCAGGAGTTCGAGATCAGCCTGGCCTACATGGTGAAACCCCGTCTCTACTAAAAATAAATACAAAAATTTGTCAGGCATGGTGGCAGTCGCCTGTAATCCCAGTCACTCAGGAAGCTGAGGCAAGAGAATTACCTGAAGCTGGGAGGCAGGGGTTGCAGTGAGCTGAGATTATGCCACTGAACTGCAACCTGGGTGATGAAAGCAAAACTCCATCTAAAAACAGAACAAAACAAAAACATGATAAAACGAAGAACTGATAACACTATAGACTAAAGAACTGATAATACTACATAGACATAATGAATATCAGTAAAACCGACTAATCACTAATTCCATTTTGCTTCATTACCACACAAACACACACACACACATATATATATATATATGCACACACACAAGCTGTATGTTTCATGCTACTTATGTTTCATATCTAGGCTAACAAACTTTCTCCACCATCTGCCATTTTTTTAATCTGGTACATTTTCATCTGCTGAGTAAACACATTCTAAACAAATAGCAGTATATATACCCTTTATTTCAAAGGAAACTTGCTCCTGTACCTGGCATTTTTTTCTCTTTTTTAAAACAAAGTATAGTATTTTACATATTTTGAGAAACAATGTATCATTTACTATTTTATATTTTAAAAGTGAATGAACAAATATATAAATTTGAATTAGAGACATGGCTAGAGTGTGGAAACATGATTCATAGTTTATAAGAGGTTGATTTGTTCTTTTGGATAAATACTTAACATAGAGGAGATAAAAGACTTTCACTAAAGTCCACTATTGGGACAAATGGCCTATTGGTGTTTATTTAATTGTAAATGTTGGTGTTGTATTTAACTATTTAAATAATTGGTGTTGTATTTAATTATATAAAAAGAACTCAAAATAGATATAATTCAAAGTTTGACTGAAAACATTATAATTGACCAATGTGTAGGGTGACCATACAATTTATTATCTAAATCTGGGAATTTCTGAGAATAAAGATTCATTCTTTAAATAAGTAAATGAATATAATTTTTGAAAAATCCATTTATCAAACAACAACTTGTTTTTATGATGTTGAAATTTACTAAATTATTCTCTTTAAAAATATTTTCCAAAATATTTGGATAAAAAAATATATACAGTGTGTATTTATATATATATATATATAATAGAACATAACAAATATCAAAATGAATTGATTACCTCGATGTTTAAAATTAGTAAAATGTTGTTCTAATTATCATTCTTATTATTAAAAATAGGCTTAATGAAACTGACATTCCTAAGATGGCAGAGTAAGAGTTTCCAACCCTCATAGACCCATAAAAATACCAATTTTCACAATAACCTGTGGACAGGAACACCTTTGTAGAAGGCTCAGATTCTGGCTAATAGGTTCCAGCAGCCCAGTAATACAAAATACCTGAAAGTGAACTCATTGCAGGAAGTGAGAATAGCAGTTTCATTTTTTCTTGCATCACCCCTACCCCAAAGTGGCACAACTTGGTACCAACAGAGGTCAGCCCGGCCCTCCACCCCGTCAGTATACAATTTCTCCCATAGAGGAAACTGAAAGCAAAGTCAATGCCCAACTTCCTGAACCTTTTAGGATGCTGCCCAGAGGGCCCACTGCTGTTCCACTCCACTCAGAACACTGATGGCACTGATGTGACTGAATTATCTGGTGGCATCTGGCAGCAAGGAAAAGAAGCGAGAGTGCATAGCCACTGGCTCTTGGTTATCAACAGTCAGCCATTTATCACTAATCAGCTCATGAACTCCACAAAGGAGCCTAACGATAAACCCCAACTTGTCTGCAGAATCCCTGCCAAGCAATGTGCACCCCATACTTCCCTACCCATGGATGAGACTTTGCATGTCCCTGTGCATTGATGTCATGGACTCCTGCAGATAGCACATATGCACAACAGCAGGTGTGGATTTTAGCAGCGAGTTTGATTTTGCTAGTTTAGAAGAAAGCACCCCTGGAGAAAACATATGGGAGATGTCAGTACAAGGACTTGTTTTCCATGATCTATAGAAAACACTCAATTCTGAGACATTCTGCATAAGAGGGAACAAAAGGAGGAGAGTATTAACATCCATAAAAACCACTGGAAAAACCCTCAGTATCTTTAGCTAGTTTCACTGGGGAAAGTCTTTCTTTCCCAAAGCCGCTTAGTAAAAATAGGAGAAATTGGCTGCTTCTTCATAAGTAAAAACTGCATAACAAGGCATAAAAAACACACAGAGTAAAAGAAATATGATAATTCCAATGCAACAAAATAAAGCTCCAGTGGCTTACCCCCTCAAAAATAGATATCTATGAGATGTCTGAAAAAAAAAAATCCAAAATAATCAAAGAATAATTAAGGAAACTCAATGAGCTACAAGAGCACACAGACAACTAACAAAATAATAATAATAATAATAACATAGCCAGGAGTGGTGGTACACACATGTAGTCCCAGCTGTTTGGGAGGCTGAGACAGGAGAATCACTTGAACCCATGAGGCAGAGGTTGCCAGAGGATTCTGCCACTGTACTCCAGGCTGGATGATAGTGTGAGAGTCCATCTCAAAAAAAAAAAAAAAAAAAAAAAAAAATATGTAGAAACCATAAAAAAGAAGCAAAAATAAATCCTGGAGCTAATGAGTACAGTGTCTGAAGTAAAGAAAAAAAAAGTACAACAGAGAACTTGAACAGCAGACTTAATCAATCAGATAAAGAATCAGTAAACTTGGAGGCAGATAATTTGATTACCCATTCAGAGGAACAAAACAAAAAAATGTATTAAAAAAAAGAGTGAGGAAATACTTCAGGACCTATGGGACACCATCAAACAAGCCAATATACATATTATGGGAATCTCAGAAGGAACAGAGAGAGAGAGAGACAAAAGTATAAAGATCATTTAAAGAAGTAACACAAAACTTTCCAAAACCACAGAAATGAACATACAGATCTATATAGCTCAAAAATTTCCAAATAGATTGAGGGCATGACAAAAAAAAATTATATGTCAATATTCCTGTTGAACATAGTTGTGAAATCCTCAATAAAATACTAACAAACTGATTCAATAGCACATTGAAATGTTTATAAACCTTGATCAAGTGGGATTAATCTCTGAGATGTAAGGATGGTTTAACATACACAAATCTATCAATGTAATACACCATATTAACAGAATGAAGGAGAAAAATCATATAATAAACTCAATAATTGTAAAAATATATTTAACAAGATTCAATGCCTTTTTGTAATAAAAATTGTCAACAAATTAGGTATAAATGGAATATACCTCACCATTATAAAGGTCATATGTAATAAGCCCACAACAAACATTATACAATAATGAAAACCTGTAAGGTTTTCCTCTATGATGAGGATCAAGATAAAGATAGCTACTCTCACCACTTCTATTCAACATAGTATTGGAGGTCCTAGCCAGAATAATCAGAAAACAAAAATAAATAAAAGGCATTCAAATTTAAGAAAAAAATAAATTTATATCCATCTGTAATGACATAATCTTATATATTGAAAACACTAAAGACTCTACCAAAATCTTAAAACTAATAAATAAATTCAGTAAAGTTGTAAGATACAAAATCAACCTACAAAAATTGGTAGCATCTTTCTACATGAACAACAAATTACCCTAAAAAGAAATCAAAAAAGCAATCCCACTTACAATAGCCTCAAAAAGAATAAAATACTTAGGTATATATTTGACCAAGTAGATGAAAAATATGTGTACTTAAAATTATAAACTATTGATTAAAAAATATATTAAACCCCCTAAAATGGAAAGATGTCTGATGTGGTAGAAGAATTGACAATTGTTAAATTGCAGATACTATCCAAAGTGACTTACAGATTCAATGCAATCTTTATTATAATTAAAATAGTATTTTTTACAGAAATAAAAAAAAAATCCTAAAATTACTATGAAACCCCCTACTCCCTCTCAAACAAAAGCAAATATTCAAAGCAATGTTGAGCAAGAGCAAAGCTGGAGGTATCACGCTTCCTTATCTCAGGAATTTTAGGATTTTAAAAAAATTTCTGTGTTAAATACTGTTGGAATTATGATAGAGATTGCATTGAATCTGTAGATCACTTGGGTACTATGGGCATTTTAACAACTGTCAATTCTTCTAATACACTGGATATCTTCCAATACATTGGGACTTTTTTCTTCTGTTCCTCTGATGGGTAATCAAAACAGTATAGTTCTGGCACAAAGGTATACACATAGACCAATGGAACAGAATAAAGAGATCAGAAATAAACCTACACATACCTACCCAACTATTTTTCAACAATGGTTTGATGCACACACAATATGGAAAGGATAGTGTTTTCAATATGTGGTCCTGGGAAAACTGTATATCCACATGCAAAATAATAAAAATCAACCCTTACATTAAATCATGCACAAAAATAAACACAAAATGTATTAAGACATAAATATAAGTTTTAATTTATTAAAATTCATAGAAGAAAACGTAGGGAAAATGTTCCTTTATATTGGTCTTTGCAATAATATTTGGTAAATGACACCAAAAGCAGACACAAACAACAAAAGCAAAAATAAACAAGTGGGATTACATCAAACAAAAAACTTTCTTCTCAGCAAAGGAAACAATCAACATAGTAAAATGCAACAAGTGGAATGGGAGACAATATTTTCAAACCTTTTATTAATTAGGGAGCATATGTCCAAAACATACATGATTTCACACAAGAAAATAGCAAAAATACAAATAACCTAATTTTTTAAATGGGCAAAAAAAAAACTTGAATAGACGTTTATCAAAAGAAAACATAGAAAAGACTACTTGATATATGAAAAGGTGCTCAACATCATTAATCATCAGATAAATGCATATCAAAACCACAATGAATATCACCTCACATCTGTTAGATTGGCTATTAAAAAAATAGTTTTGCTGGTGATGATGTGTAGAAAAGGTAATCCTCTGACACGTTGTGTGGGAAAGTAAATTGGTATAGCCATCATGGAAAACAGTATGGAGATTAATAGAACCATAATTTGATCTAGCAATCTCATTTTGTTGTATATATCCAAGGGAATTGAATCAAGATCTTGAACAGATATGTGCACTTTGATGTTCATTGCATCATTATTCACAAAAGGCAAGACATGGAAAAACACAAATGCTTATCAATTGAGAAATGAACAAAGAAAATGTATTATATACATACAATGGAATATTATTCAGCCTTGAAAGAAAATGACATTCTTCCATTTTCAACAATATGAATGGACCTGAAGGGGATTATGCTAAGACACACAAAAAAAACAAATACTATATCATCTTACTTATATGTAGAATCTAAAATAGTCAAACTCGTAGAAGCAGAGAGTAGAATGGTGGTTGTCATGGTTTGTTGGAGAGGGTGGTGGAGAGAAGAGTGATCATTAAATATATTGTACAAACTTTCATGTATTCAATATTAAGTAAATTTAGTAGATTTACTATACAATATAGTGCCTATAGCTAACGACAGTGTACTGTATACTTAACCTACACCTTAAAAAGAGAATAGATCTTACATTAAAGGTTCTTACCACAAAAAAGTTCTAAAATATAACAATAATAATAATCTAGAAGGTTGAGGAAATGTTGGGAGGTGATGGCCTTGATGGTAGTGATGGTTTCTTGGATGTACGATTATCTTCAAACTCATCATGATGTATATATTAAATATGTATATATTTTTATATGTCAACCATACCTCCAAATATTGGTTTAAAATATAGTTATTACTTCTACATTCTTATTATTTTTAAGCTGTCTCCTCTAGTACTGAATCACAAGAATTTTTCTCAAGAATATTTTTCAGTTTCTATTAATGTTAATTTTTAAATTTGCTTCAAAATATTACACTTTACAGTTAACAGATTTGAAGTGCTTGACACATTGAATTGCCTCTTCTTTTTGGAAAATAATATTTTGACTTGAAATGCTTTATCCTCAGATACTGTGGTTTTTACTATACTCATAACCAAAATGCAAATATAGAATATATTTATTCCAGTTTATTTTCATTTTAGATTATACACACACATATATGATTATACACACATATATAGTGGTAAATGCTTTCAACTACCACTGTTATTTGAATTGGAATAAATTGTAGCATCTAATTACAATATTGTTTTGGCTTGGCTTATTGATGATATGTTCTACTGATGAAACATAAGCAGAAGGTTGTGTGTGTGTGTGTGTGTGTGTGTGTCTGTGTACATCTGTGTGTGCACAATTTCCATTATTTCTTAAAAAGGGAGATGTCAAGATTCTTCATCCCTTTATTCCTCTTGTCTGTATTGTATTGTATTTTCAGTCAAGTATTGAATTGAAGTATCTGCTCAAAAGCCATATTTAACCATGAGGTGGTTTCCAGGCTAGCAGTTCATGATACTGAAAAGAAATGTACCCATTGATATTGCTGAGCTGTTATACAAACCCCTGACTGTCTATTACCTATGAGAAAGAAATGAAATTTTGTTTTGTTTATTTTGGAGTTTCCTAATACAAATAGTCAAACAATCTTCATTTACATATGGGCACACACTCACTCAATAAATACATATATTTCTTTCTTAAATAAAATAAATAATATTAAATTAAACAAAGCATGCATACACAAAGGAGTAAAATGATATCAAAGAGAAGGAAAGTAGATCTTTTGTTTCAAATTTTCATAAAAATTTTAATTTTGGAAGGCACAGCAGTAGCAGAAAGGAACAGAGATATTGACGTCAGATGGGCAAATACCAATTGGTCTTATTCCAATAACTGGACATATTTGAAAAAGCCAGGTACAATCTCAGCTGCCAGATCTACCAGGTTCACTCTACTGCACAGAATGGTAACTATAATAAATATATTAAAAATGAAGAAAAATAAATTAAAAACATGAAAAATTAAAATAAATCTATTTAAAAGTAAAGGAACAGTTTTACAGGAGCAAGAATGATAATTACAACAAATTTCTTATCTGAAAATATGCCAGCAAAAAGGAGTAAAATGTTTAATGTTGAAGAAAAAATTAAAATATGAATTTGTAATTCTATGTTCAATGAAATTATCCTTCAAAGTAAAAGAGAATAAAGTTATTATGAGACTAAGACTAAAGGGAGTTATTGCTAGCTGACCCGATATGCAGAAATGCTAAAAGATTTTCTCCAGAAAAAAAGAAAGGAAAGTTATATAGGTCAAAACCTGTATCTACATAAAGAAAGGAAGCATGTGAAAGAGAAAAAATACTATATTTTAATTTTCTTATTTTCTTTAACTTCTATAAAAGGTAACTGTCTTCTTAAAGTAATAATTATAGTAACAATGTATTTGGTGCTTACAGTATATGGAGAAATGATAAAGAAATGTCACAGAGATTGGAGGGAGGAATTATAAATCCTCTCTCTAGGTAGCTAAAAGCTACCTACACTACGTGGGAAATAGAATACTATTAATGGTGGTGAACTTAGAGTAAGTAAAAACACATACTATAAACTATAAGGCAAATACTAATAAAAAGAGAAGAAAATAATTAGGTTGATATAATAAGAACTAAAAATGAACCCATGTAAAATGCTCAAATAAAAATAGTGAATGCTCTGACAAACATGCAAACATGGGTGATATCAATTCAAATATTTCAATAATTGTTTTATATATGAATGCTCTAAGTACACTAATTAAAAGACAGAAATTGGCAAAGTGGATAAAAAACACATTTTCACCTACTATCTAAAACTCAGCATATTGTCTACAGGAAACCCAATTTAAATATGAAGCCACTGAGAGGTTAAAGTTAAAAGGATAAAGACAAGTATGACACACTAACATTAATCAAAAGAAAGTTGTAGTAGCTATAATAATTCCAGACAAAGTAGATTTCAGAAGGAAAAATATTAGGGCCAAAGAGGAGTACCATATCATGCTAAAGGGAATAATTTCCCAAGAAGAATCAATTTTAAATGTCTACATACCTTACTACAGAATGTCAAGTCAATATATGGCAAAAAAATGATAGAACTAAAAGGAAACATTAGTGTGAACTCATGTTAGCTTAATATAGATACATATATTACACTTAGAAATATGTATAGCTATGTGGATACATATAGGTTATTTTATACCCATAGATCTCCTAGCTGTGTAACTGAGAAGGCCTTGGAGCAACAAGCACACCCAAGATAGACACAAACACACAGAACTTTTTATGTTTAATGAATTCTCAGGTGGTAAATAGGCCGATTTTTACATGGATACATAGCATGATGCTACGGTTTGGAGTAGGCATCCTATCACCCAGGTAGTGAGCATGGTACCCAATAGGTACTTTTCAACCCATTTTCCTCTCCCTACCTCCCTTTTCTAGTAGTCCTTATTGTCTACTGTTCCTATCTTTATCTTGATTTATACTCAGTGTTTAGCTCCCACTTATAAGTGAGAACAAGTGGTATTTGGTTTTCTCTTCCTGTGTTAATTTGCTAGGAATGATGGTCTCTACCTGCATCTATATTACTGCAAAGGACATGATTTTCTTCTTTTTCATGACTGCATAGCATTCCATGCTGTATATACACCACAGTTTATTTATCCAGTCCACCATTGATGGGCAATTTGATTGATTCCCTGCCATTGCTATTGTGAATAGTATTATAATGGACATAGAAGTGCATGTCTCTTTTTGGTAAAACAATTTATTTTCCTTTGGGTATATACTTAGTAACGGGATTGCTGTGTTGAATGATGGCTCTGTTTTATTTGAAAAACCTCAAAACTGCTTTGCATAGTGGTTGAAATAATTTACGCTTCCAGCAGCAGTTCATAAGTGTTCTCTTTTTTTTCCAAAGCCTCACCAGCATCTGTTATTTATGTATTTATTTTTACCTTTTATTATTAGCCATTCTAACTGGTGTGAGATGTTATCTCATTGTGGTTTTGATTTACATTTCTCTGATAATTAATAATGATGACCAGTATTTATATGTTTTTGGCCACTTGTGTGTCTTTTTTGAAAAGTGTCTTTGCCCATTTTTTTTGAGTGGGGTTATTTATTTTTTGCTTGTTGACTTAAGTTCCTTATAGATTCTGAATATAAGACCATTTTTATGCATGGATTGCAAATACTTTCTCTCATTCTGTAGATTGCCTGTTTACTTCTTCTTTGATAGTTTCTTCTGCTGTCAGAGGCTCTTTAATTTAAGTAGGTCCTACTTATCAATTTTTGTAGTTGTTGCAATTCTTTGCCAAGGCCAGTGTTGAAAAGAATATTGCCTAGGTTTTCTTCTAGGATTGTTGCAATTTGAAGTATTATATTTACGTCTTTAATCCATATTGAGTTAAATTTTATGTATGGTAAAAGATATAAGCCCAGTTTCATTCTTCTGCATGTGGATAGCCAGTTATCCCAGCACCATTTACTGAATAAGAAGTCATTTCCTCATTGCTTGTTTTTGTTGGTTTTGTCAAAGATCAGATGGCTATAGGTGTTAGACATTATTTCTGGATTCTCTATTCCAGTATGTTGGTTTAAGTATCTGTTTTTGCACCTGTACCATGCAGTTTTGCTTACTGTAGCCAAACAGTACAGTTTGAAATCAGGCAGCGTTATGCCTCCAGGTTTGTTATTTTCACTTAGGATTGCTTTGGCTACTCAAGTTATTGTTTTGTTTCCTATGAATTTTAGAACAGTTTTCTTCTCATTCTGTGAAAAATGACATTGGTAGTTTAATAGGAATAGCATTGAATCTGTGAAGTGCTTTGAGCAGTATGGCCATTTTGATGTTATTGATTCTTCCAATTCATGAGCCTGAAATTTTTTTTCATTTATTTGTGTTGTCTCTGATTTTTTAAACAGTGTTTTGTAGTTCTTCATGTAGAGATCTTTCACCTCCCTGGTTAGTTGTATTTCTAAAATATTTCATTTTTGTGGCTATTGTAAATGGGATTGTGTTTTAATTTTGACTCTCAGTTTGAATGTTATTGCTATATAGAAATACTACTGATTTTTGTACATTATTTTGTATTCTTAATACTTTGCTTGGATGTTTGCATTTTAATTTTGTTCAATTCTTTTCTAATTGTACTTATTTGTATTTCTTTTCTTCCATTAGACTTGTGGTTTGTTTGTTTTCTTTTTCTAGTTCATCTGGGTGCAGTTTCTTAATTGGAGATCTTTCTAGTTTCTTGATGAAGGTGTTTATCACTATACACTTTTCTTTTAATACTGCTTTACCTACAACCCAAAGATTTTGGTAAATTGTGTTTGTGTTTTCATTCATTTAACAGAGTTTTTGATTTTTGTCCTAATTTCAATGTTCAACCATGATTTATTCAGAAGCCAGTTCTTAATTTCTATGTATTCGTGTAGTTTTGAGAGATTTTGTTGATACTGATTTATATTTTTGATGAGAGTTTGCTTGGTATGATTTCAATTCTTTTAATGTATTGAGATTTGCTTTATAACTGGGCATGTGGTCAATCTTAGAATATGTTCCATGTGCAGATAAGAATGTATATTCTGTGGTTGTGGGGTATTCTGTAGATGTCTATTAGGTCCACTTGGTTAAGTTTTGATATGTCTAGTGTCCTACCTCAATAATCTGTCCAACACTGTCAGTGGGTATTGAAACCTCTCCCTAATATTGTGTGACTGTGTGTTCTCGTAAGTCAAGAGGGACTTGTTTAATGAATATGAGTGCTCCAGTGTTGGGTATATATTTATTCAGGATAGTTAAATCTTCTTGTTGAGTTGAACTCTTTTTCATTATGTAGTGCCCTTCTTTTTCCTTCTTAATTGTTGTTGGTTTAAAAAGTCTGTTTTATCTGATACAAGAATATTGAACTCTCCTCTTCTTTTTTTTTTCCATTTTTTGTTTGCATGGTAAATCTTTCCCTATCCATTTACTTTGATCCTGTGGGTCTCGTTAAATATGAGATGGGTCTCTTGAAGACAGAAGATGATTAGGTCTTACTTGTTTGTTACTCAGTTTGCCACTCTATTCCTTTTAAGTGGGGTGTTTAGACCATTTACATTTAGGATTAGTATTAATAAGTGAGATTTTGATTTTGTTATGTTGTTAGCTGGTGATTTAGTAGACTTAATTGTGTATTTTCATAGTATCTTTGGGTTATGTGTTTATGCTTTTGTTGTAGTAGGTGTTGTTCTTTTATTTCTATGTTTAGCACTCCCTTAAGGACCTCTTGTAAGGCTGGTCTAGTTGTAACAAATTTCCTCAGCATTTGCTTGTCCAAAAAGGATTTTATTTCTTCTTTTTTATGAAGCCTTATTTAACAGGATATGTAATTGTTAGTTAGATTTTTTTTCTTTATGGACACTGAAAATACCTTCCCAGCCTCTTCTGGCTTGTAAGGTTTCTCCTGGGAGGTCCTCTGCAATCCTGATGGTGTTCTCTTCTTAAGTGAGCTGACTTTTTGTCTAGCTGCTTTATGATTTGTTTGTTTCACATTGACCTTAGTGAATCTGATAACTGCATAGTTATTCACCTCCTTGGGGAAATATAGTGTGTGTGTGTATATATATATATATAATATATATATATATATTATATATACAGTATCTCACCAGGGTTCCCTTTATTTCTTGAATTTGCATGTTAATCTCCCTAGCAAGATTGGGGAATTTTTTATGGACTATATACTCAAATATGCACATAGTGCAGACTCTGCTATCCAACCTGAGTGCTTTGCCATCACCTCCAACTGAATGTTTTCTCAGTGGCCTGGAAGTACTTCAAATCCTCTAGCACAGCCAGTGACTGGTCCTGAGGTTCCAGAGGACAGAGCTGCAGGCTGGACCTGGCACCCCAGGGTGGCACTGTGTGTCTTGTGTGTACTGAGTTGATTTCTTTAGCTGGCACCCAAGTTGAAGAGAAACCTCCATTCTTAGAATACTGAGAATGGTGAGATGCATACATTTGTGGGCTGGTGTTGGAGTGGGGCATGCCTCCCTTCACAGGGCTGGCCCAGGAAGGGTGTGGCCTATCTCCCAACCAAGTCCTGTGGTCAAAGGGGCCCTGCAGCCAGGACCACATGAAAAAGAAATACAGTCATAGTGCCAGTGATCAGAGAGCTCCCCCAAGGCCCGGAGCAGACTAGTGAGAGATTATCTCTTAAATCACACCCGCAGAACACAGATGTTGCTTACTCTCTCCTCTCTCAGAAATGCCAGTGAGTCATAAGTTTGGTCTCTTTACTTAACCCCATATTTCTCTGAGGTTTTGCTAATTTTATTCAATTAGTTCTTTTCTTTATTTTTGTCTGAGTTGATTGGAAGAACCTGCTCTTTGAGCTTGAAGATTTTTTTCCTCAGCTTATTTATTCTGCTGTTAATACTTTCAAGTATTATAAAATTATTGCAGTGAATTTTTCAGTTCCAGAAGTTTAGTTTGATTCTTTCTTAAAATGCGTATTTCATCTTTCAGCTCTTGGATCATTTTACTGAATTCCTTGGATACCTTGGACAGGGTTTCAACATTTTTTGGAATCAATGAGCTTCCTTACCATCCAGATTCTGACTTCTATATCTGTCATTTCAGTCTGGTTAAGAACCATTGCTGAAGAAACCATTGCTGGGCTTCTTTGGAGGTAATGGGATGCAATGGCTTTTTGCATTGCCAGAGATCTTTCACAAATTCTTTCTCATTGGAGAGGATTAGCATTCCTTTAAGTGTGTTGTAGCTAGACTATCATAATTTGGCTTAATTTTTTGGTTGCTTTTAGAGGGCCAAGGCTCTGTACAGAATCTTTATTTCTGGCAGGATTCTTCCCGAGGGTTTCATCGGGTTTTTTTTTTTTTTTTTTTCTTTAGATAGAGTTTCACTCTTGTTGCCCAGACTGGAGTGCAATGGTATAATCTTGGTTCATTGCAACCTCCGCCTCCCAGGTTCAAGTGATTCTCCCACCTCAGCCTCCTGAGTAGCTGGGATTACAGGCACCCACCACCATGCCTGGCTAATTTTTTTTGTATGTTTTTCATAGACATGGGGTTTCATCATGTTGGCCAGGGTGGTCTCAAACTCCCCACCTCAGGTGATCCACCCACCTCGGCCTCCCAAAACGTTGAGATTACAGGCGTGAGCCATGGCACCTGGCCTCAGTGGTATTTTAATTGGCAGAATGTTTTTGGTGTTGCAATTATCCACTGCAATCCAGTGGACAGCACTAAAGAGTAATCGCTGACACATAGGTTTGTACTCAATCATGCTATACTCAATCATTTTGTACTTCTACTTCCATACATTCACAGCTGTGTTCTGTGGGTGTGAATTAAGATATAATCTCTCACTAGTCTGCTCCTGGGCCTTGGGGGAGCTCTCTGATCACTGGCACTATGACTGTATTTCTTTTTCATGTGGTCCTGGCTGCAGGGCCCCTTTGAGCACAGGACTTGGTTGGGAGATAGGCCACACCCTTCCTGGGCCAGCCCTGTGAAGGGAGGCATGCCCCACTCCAACACCAGCCCACAAATGTATGCATCTCACCATTCTCAGTATTCTAAGAATGGAGATTTCTCTTCAACTTGGGTGCCAGCTAAAGAAATCAACTCAGTACACACAAGACACACAGTGCCACCCTGGGGTGCCAGGTCCAGCCTGCAGCTCTGTCCTCTGGAACCTCAGGACCAGTCACTGGCTGTGCTAGAGGATTTGAAGTACTTCCAGGCCACTGAGAAAACATTCAGCTGGAGGTGACAGCAAAGCACCCAGGCTGGACAGCAGAGTCTGCACTATGTGCATGCGCCTATGGGGAAGCTAGGCAAGAGCCCTGGGAAGGGCTATTCTCCTGACATTAATTAGAATTTAGAATATATATGTATAGGACCGGGGAAGTCAAACCTGCCCTCACTTGGCCCAATGGCCAGATGAGGCTCGAGATACTCAGAGAGAGATAGACAGCCATGGAAGATGTGCACTTATGACTGCATTCCACTGCAGCTTCCCTCTGTGCAGGCTGGAACTTTGTCTATGCCTACTCTCTGGACAGATCCCTCTGCCAGTTCAAAGGTCTGAGGGAGTGTGGAATCTCTTGTAGCTTGGATCCCAAAGGTCTACAGTGAGAGTAGGCTGCTTCTGTCCCTTCATTCACTCTTTCCCTAGGAACCATTCCAGGCCGAGAACTAGCTCTAGTATTTGGCAATCTCATGCAGGGTTCCCAGCTTCTTCCCACTTCAGCTTCATTGTCTATGTGACCTATCAACTCTTGGTATTTTCTCACCAGAGAGCTGCCCAAAGTATGTTGGTCTCTATTGATGAGGGTGGCAATTCCTGGCTGTGTCTCATCAGTCATCTTGTCCCCCTCAGAACTTGGTTTTTAATACTGTCCTCTAATAAAATGATGAAGGATTCTTACAGAAATGACAGATTCTAGAGCTAGAGCAGAAAATCTACAGGTAAGCTTGGAGCTTGTTGTAGTCTGAGAAAATAAGAAGGTCTTAAAAAAAAATAGAAAAGCAATACCTTCACATTGATTAGGGTACGTTAAATGCATACCAGAGACAACAGAAAGGGCTCCTGTTGGCCACTGTCAGCAAGACAATACATTAAATTCTATTGTATTTTAACCCAAAATATAAAATAAATGTCAATGAGTTTGCACTAACATCATTAATTAAATGAATACACATATAGGGAAGAACACACAAATCTCCTGTTCAGAATTCCAAATAATTTATGTACATATCCTTACCCCAAGGATATAGGATATACTTGTTCACTCCTTAAGTGCGGGCTTTGCCTTGTGCCTTCCTTTCTAAGAGTACAGTATTGAAATGAGGGAAAAAGAGAAATAACTTTTCAGTGGAGAATCCCCTCCAGGCAAGGGATTTCAATGAATAGCAACAGAGATAAGTCACATTAACAGTATGCATCACTGAATTAATGTCAGGAGAATAGCACTTTATCTCTGTGGTCTAACTTCCAAGAACACATTACCCCAATCAAATCATGAGGAAAATATCAGTCAACTCCCAATTGATGGACATTTTACAAAATACCTAATTTCTCAAAACTGTTCAAACAAGGAAATTGTGGAAAACTATCTCAATAAAGAGGAACCTAAGGGGAGATATGACTACTAAATGTAATGTGGCATTCTTTATGGAATGCTGAATTAGAATACATATAAAATATATGTACACACTCACATGTGTACATATATATACTTTTTTGTGTGTATGTGAGATGGAGTCTCGCTCTGTCGCCCAGGCTGGAGTGCAGTGGTGCAATCTCAGCTCACTGCAAGCTCTGCCTCCCAGGTTCACACCATTTTCCTGCCTCAGCCTCCTGAGTAGCTGGTACTACTGGAGCCTGCCACCTCGCCCGGCTAATTTTTTGTATTTTTTAGTAGATACTGGGTTTCACAGTGTTAGTCAGGATGGTCTCCATCTCCTGACCTCGTGATCCACCCACCTAGGCCTCCCAAAGTGCTGGGATTACAGGTGTGAGCCACCGTGCCTGGCCTATATATGTATATTCTAATTCTAATGTGTATTATATATACACATACATATATATACACATATATGTGTATATATACACACATACAGACAGACATATATGAAGAAAACTGAAAATCTAAATAAAGTGTAGAGCTTAGTTAATAATGTACCAATATTAGCTCATTAGTTGTGAAAAATGTGCCACACTAATATGTCATTAATAATAGTGAAAATTGGATGTACCAGAATGGTTAAAATTAGAAAGAATTACAAAGTCAACACTTGGTAAAAACCAAATAAACAAATAAAAAATAAAGACAACTCTCATTAATTGCTGCATATACGGTAAAGTGTTACATTCAATTATATTAAAGGCAAAAACAAAGTAGTTTTTACAGTACTAGAAGGCAGTACTATGTTTTCTTTAGTGAGAAGAGAGGACTGAGTTATTAGAAGGTCATATGGTTTGGATCTGTGCCCACATCCAAGTTTCATGCCGAATTGTAATCCCCAACGTAGGAGGAGAAGCCTGGTGGGAGGTGATTGGATAATGAGGTCAGAGCTCTCATAATGTTACTGGGTAATATATAGTGAGTGAGCTCTCATGAGATATGGTTGTTTAAACACGTGTAGCATCTCTCTCCTCCCTTCCTCCTGCTCCTGCCATGTAAGCTGTTGGCTCCCACTTTGCCTTCCGCCTTGAGTAAAAGCTCCCTGAGGTCTCCCCAGAAGCAGGTGATGCCACATTTTCTATATATCCTGTGGAACTATGAATAAATTAAACCTTTTCTTTATAAATTACCCAGTCTCAGATATTTCTGTGTAGCAATGCGAGAACAAACTAATGCAGGAGGACATACAGGCATATTTCTAGAGTGCTAGTAATAATGTTCTATTTCTTAACTTGAATGGTAGTTGTATGGCTGTATTCATTTTGTAGTGATATATGGAGATGTATGTTTATAATTGTTGTATTTTCTTGAATGCATGGTAGAATGTACCATAGAAAAGTATACTAAGATATTTTCTTATCATCACTGTATCCTTATTTACAAATATGTAGAATATCATTTTTTAACTTTGTATTTGGAAATAACTATAAATTTGACAGAATCTTATAGATGATTACAAAATTATACAGACAATGCTTATACAATTATATACACAAATGCTCAGTCTCTGAGCATTTGTAATGTGTGTGTGTTCAAGTGTGTGTGTATATAATCATAATGCAGTTATTAAAACATGCAATAATAAAATCATTATTTTCACAATAGCATTAATTAAATTATAGCTTCCATTAACATTATACTAGGTTTTCTACTTATGTATTTTTTTGTTTTCAGAATGTATTTCTGGATCCTACATTGCATTTAATTTTAATTTCTTTTGTTTGCTATAATCTATGACAGATTCTCAATTCGCCCACTACCTTTGCACTTTTAAATATTGCTGGTCAAGTATTTTGTAGAATATGGGTTTTTCTGATTCCTTCATGGTTACGTTGAATATCATAGAAGTAATATACTCTTCTTAGTGCATCATGTCCAGGAGTACATAATCTCTACATATCTTACTATGGCTGATGCACAGCTAATCAATTGATTAGAGTGGTGACTGTTGGCTTTCTTTATGGCATGGTTGTCATTTTTATTTGTCTAATTAATATGCATCTTGGAGGAGATACTATGTGAGTATGCAAGTATTATGTTTCTCTGGGAACTTTACTGATTTGAGCTTCTATTAATCAATCAATCTTGCCTGCAAAAATTATTACCATAGTGTTTGTGTAATGGTGTTTTGAATTTCCCTCATTATGATAGGGCAAATAATATATATTGGGGAAAGGACACACTAAATTATCCTGGAAAAAATGAGTATCAATGGACTGAAGAATGAAATTGGACCCTCTCACCATATACAAAAATTGACTCAAGATTAACTAAAGACTCAAATATCAGATCTCAAAGTATAAAACCAGCAGAAGAAAACATGGAAAAACACTTCAGAACATTGATCTAAACAAATATTTTATGGCTAAGACCTCAAAAGCACAGAAAATAAAAACAAAAA
The DNA here is from genome assembly GCF_002776525.5 of Piliocolobus tephrosceles. NCBI lineage: Eukaryota > Metazoa > Chordata > Mammalia > Primates > Cercopithecidae > Piliocolobus > Piliocolobus tephrosceles. The sequence goes on along the minus strand of NC_045446.1, from coordinate 26,302,096 downwards.
AAGAACAAATAGGACTTAGTCCAATTTTTTTTTTTTTTTTTTTGAGACGGAGTCTCGCTCTGTCGCCCAGGCTGGAGTGCAGTGGCACTATCTCGGCTCACTGCAAGCTCCGCCTCCCAGGTTCACGCCATTCTCCTGCCTCAGCCTTCCGAGTAGCTGGGACTACAGGCGCCTGCCACCTCACCCGGCTAGTTTTTTGTATTTTTTTTTTTTTAGTGGACACGGGGTTTCACCGTGTTAGCCAAGATGGTCTTGATCTCCTGACCTCGTGATCCGCCCGTCTCGGCTTCCAAAAGTGCTGGGATTACAGGCTTGAGCCACCGCGCCCGGCCGACTTAGTCAAATTTAAAATTGTCTGCATAACAAAGGAAAAAATCAACAGATTGGATAGACAACTTTAAATGGAGAAAATATTTTCAAACTATTACTTCAACAAAGGATTAATATTCAAAATATACAAGGAGCTCAACAACTCAACAGTGAAAAAAAAACATTAAAAAGTGGGCAAAGCACATGAATACATATTTTTCAAATGACGACATACAAATGGCCAATACATATGTGAAAAAAGTGCTCAAAATTACTAGTCATCAAGGAAATATAAGTCAAAACAACAGTAGCATCCCATCCTCCATCAATTATAATGGATATTATTTAAAAAGACAAAAAAAAAAACAAAAAACAAAAAAAACAAATGCTGGCAAAGATACAGAGAAGAGAGAACTCCTATACAGCATTGGTGAGAATGAAAATTAACGGAAACACTATGAAAAACAATAGCAAAATGTGGAATCAAATCGAATGCCTATCAACAGATGAACAATAAAGAAAATGAGTACACACACACACACACACATGCACATACACACACAGTAGGATACTATTTAGCTATAACAAAATAAAATCATGTCATTTGCAGCAATATGAATGAAATTCAGATTATTATGTTAAGTAAAACAAGCCAGACACAGAAAGATCAATTTCCCATATTCTCACGACTCATTATATGGGAGCTTAAAAAGTTGATCTCATGGGGATAGAGAGTAGAATGATAAATATGAGTCTGAGTAAGTTACATGGGTGGGAGAAAGAGGAGGGATGAAGAGAGGTTGGTTCATTTGTACAAATATGCATTAGATAGGAAGTATGAGTTCTAATGTGTCATAGCAGCATGCAGTGGTAATAATTAGTAATCATGTATTGCATATTTCAAAATAGCTAGAAGAGAAGACTTGAAATGTTTCCAACACATAGAGACAATTAAAATTCAAGGTGATGGATACTCCAAACACCCTGACTTGATTATCACACATTCTATGAATGCAACAAAATATTACATGTACTCCATAAATATGTACAAGATTATATATCAATAAAAATGAATGAATAAAAATAAAAAAGGGTTAGTTTTTTCATAAAAATATACAATCCACATAGTCCTGACTTTCCTAACCTATGAATTCAGAATATAGTTTTTATTTTCAGACCTCCTGTCACTTTTCATGCTATGGACTCCACTGGACTAGTTATTGAAAACAAACGACCTCAAAGGGATTCATTAATATTTCACAGGATTCCAAGGCACATTACTAAACGTGTGCCAAAGAACAAGCCATATATTCTTTGTGATAGTGTCTATATCTTTATATCTTGATATCCAGCAGTCTCAATTGATGATGAACTCCATGAAATTTTCTTTCATTTGAACACATCTGTTTTTAGATTTTGACATCCACTGATAAACTCATTCCAGAATTGGACTACACCTTCAAAAATATGGGAAAGGAACTTCAGCTTCTATTAGACACTGAAATAAAAGAAAGTGAACAGACTGTCGTGATATCATCTTAAGTAGTTTTGTGGCCAAAGAGCTACAAAATACCTAAATGCCTGTAAGATGCAAAGCAATTTATTTTGATTTTGAAACATCTTGGGATTTAAAGAGATGAGATGATTTTTGTGGTAGGAAAATGCAGTAAAATGCTCGGTTTAGTGTATGTTAGTGTTACTTGATGGCAGGCTTTCTCCTTCAGTATCTGTGTGGCTTTGTGGTGGGTCTTTAAAGGAATGAGAAAAGAAAATGAAAGGGTGAATAAAGGACTAGCTCAAGGTTATTTCTGCTCTGAACCCTCTCAATTCTTCTCAGCATGAATATTTTCTAACAAGGGTTTGAATCTGTCGATAAACATAAGACCATGGATAGAGGGCAGTGCAAACCTACTCTCATGTAAATTTGAATGTGCCTCTTAAAACTATAAGTATATTCCTTGTTTCCAAATCCAATACAGGAACTTCCAGACTCAGTTGTTTTTAATAATATGTTTTGTAAGAAAAAAAAAAAACCTCATCATGCCTTAATCTTATATATATTTAGTCAGAGTAACAAATGATGTAAACATGTATATGACTAAATTCTTCTTTAACAAAAGGAGAAACCTGAGGTGCTGAGGCCACTACTAGCTAGAATTTGCCCTGCTGGAAACCTCAGTCAGATGGGGACTTAGGATATTACCAGTCCATGAGTTGCAAAGAAAAAATAAAGATATAAAGAGGGCAATCATCCAAATTACATGTCAGTAAAAATGGCCTCAACAAGAATGCTCCTTGAGAGTAGAGAATAAAATAAAGTAACAAAATAAAATAAAATATAGTTAAAAACGTTTGTCTCTGAGGAATAAAACTGCATGAAGTGAATGTACAGATGGGTGTTTGTTATGCTAAGAGTTTTTAGTATATTTTGGTATTTTTAAATTTGACTTTAAATGTTTTGCTATTTTCAAAACTAACTTGTTGAAGAAATATAAATATGTGTTTGCTCACATGGACACAAATATTACTAATCAACAAAGACTTAAGTGTGTTATTTTATGTGAATTATCAAAAGAGAGTTCACTCTTAGAATAAAGAAATGAAATAGAATACAATATTTTGAGCTCTGAACTCAAAGGACTCAGGTTCAAGTTCCAATCCTGTCACTGACCACTCTAGATAAATATTTTTCTTCTAAAAATGGTGATAATAAAAGGCTGGTAACCTGTCACTGGAAAACATTATCGTTGGGTGGATCAAATGTGATATTGTAGATTTTCCTTTGGGAAGTGTAAAATCTACTACGAATTATTATTCTTACCAAAACCATAAAAAGTTAAGATATGCAAATGTTATAGTATGATGGCAACCATTGCTGGTTGTCATTACATGCACTATATCTTGCTAAATTATACATGTTGGGTATATAATTGATTTCCAGATTGCCCTTTCCTTGAATAAGACTATTATTTCTATGCTTCTTAATACTTAAGGCTCTTTTTGTCTCAGAATAACACCATACCAGCTTGCAATATATTGTTTGCCATTGGTTTTCTTCGGATATTAACGACTGTATATATGCTAATTCATTTTGGTCAGTCTCTTTTAATTTGCAAATGACTCCTGCTATCTTTGGTCTCTGGAAAACTTTTCTAAGATGGTGCTCCAAAACATAGAGTATTTTTTTCATTATATGTTTAAAAGTCCCATAAAAGATTTATAATGATGGGCTACAGTTTACCTTCCAAAAAATTCTCCTCTCTGTCTTTGCAGTGGTCCACTGCCTTCATAGAAAATGTGATTTGCTAATCCATGATTTGGTGTGCACATCCAGGTTTGCAGACCTAGCTCATATCCCTCACCTATCAAAACTTACATGAAAGTAGTGCATTGATAAGTGTGAAATCTCAATCTTACACATTACTAACTACAGCTCACATAAAATTTTCATAGAGTGGAATAGCACACCCTGGATACTATGAAGAAAAATTAGCAGGAAATAAATTTCCATAAATATACGGTTCATTTACTGACTTTGTCATGATTTATAGGCATTTGATAAAAACAGGAGGAAGCTGTCCAATAACTCAGTAAGTTAAAAATCACCACACCACAAGGGGCGTATACTTTAAATGTTCTTAGGAACTCTAATCCTGAATAGTTAAGTCAATGGGTCAAAACTATAATACACATTCTTATGATTCTTTCTTTTTTTTAATTCCTGTTGTTTTCTGGCAAAGGACAAGAAGGCATTAGGAAGTGTTTATAGTCTTTGAAATGAGAAAGGAGAAGATCAATTTATTGTAGAAAAGTATGACTGACCTGTCTTGAGAATTAAAAATAAAAAAGTGAAATAACCTTAAAGAACTAATCTTTCATATTTACATTGATAGCTGTCTAGATCAATGCTACCCAATTCTGCTAACTTGTATTTCCTTTGGATTTGAGATACATGTTTTAATCGTCATCATATAAAATTTAAAACTGTGGTTAGACAGACCCTCCAGTACTAGAGTAAGTTATTATTTATAAGATAACAACACAATTATGTGGAATTAATTAAAACCTATTAGTTGGGCTTTATATCTGCTCATAGCTAGTTGTATATTTTGCAGAAGTCGATTTGCTTGCCATTTTCCTCCTGTCTAAAATGAGGAAGTTGGCCAGTCCCAGTGGCTCATGCCTATAATCCAGGCACTTTCAAAGAGCAAGGAGGGTGTATTGTTGAGCCCAGGAGTTTGAGATGTGGCTGGGCAACGTAGTGAGACCTCATTTCTACAAAAAATACAAAAATTAGCCAAACGTGGTGGCATGTGCCTGCAGTCTCAGTTACTTGGAGGGAAGATCACTTGAGCCTGGGAGGCAGAAGTTGCAGTGAGCTGTTACTGCGCTACTGCACTCCAGCCGTGGCAACAGAGCAAGACCCTGTCTCAAAATAAAATAAAATGAGGAAGTTGAATGAGATGGTGTTTAAGATAACTCCCAGCATCAACAGCTGCTGTGGCTTGGGCAAAAAAAAGTCTACTTTATCATGATTATGGTATAAGCAATAAATATCTTAACCTTACCCTATGAATCTTTGAAACTAAGTATCTCCTTAGCAACTGAGAACGATAAAGGAAGTCACATCAAAGGCATATAGATTGCCAAAACAGATGCCTCAAAAATTATACTACAAACTACATGCTGTGGGCATATATAGGAATAATTGAATTCAGAATGTATGTAACACAATAGAGACAATAATTTTAAGATTGATAATCTGCTTTGTATGTGCAAACCAGATGAAAAGAAACAATTGATCATGTAGAGAAAAAAACTGAAATAGGCAGGTACATTCATTAAGCAGACAGAAGTAATAGCATGTAATGAAAGAAAAGGCAAGAAAAAACAAAAAGTAGACACAAGGAATCAGAATACAGTGAACACAAAGATATTCAGCATACTAAGAAAAAAAAGGGCTTCACAAAAGACTGGAAAATAAAATAAGGGTATTAATTAACTTCAATGTACTCTAAGAAAACAAGAAAATGATTAATATCTGTTAGCAATTTTATACAAAACGGTTGAACTTTTAACATGTATGCTAATTGATTTGAAAGCACAGAATTAAGTACTTTCTAAATTTATAAAATGGATGCGGAATTTTCCACTATAATTATGAAGACACTTAGGCTGAAAAGGATTATATATATTTCCGAAGTTCACAGAAGCAGTAAAGCAGAAGTAGGGTTTGTACTTGTTTCTCTCTCATTTTAAAATATGAGTATTCGGAAAAGTCACCAATTATGATTCAAAAAGCAGAGAACATGCAGATTATTTAAAAAACATTTGCAGAGAAAAAAAACTCCCCTAATTTTGACGGCCGAAATTATGTAAATATTTAAATATTTGCAACAGTGTAATACTATGGAATAGAAAACTCATTAGTATGTCTCTCCAAGTTTAAATATGAAATTGTGCCTATGGTTTATGAATCTTACATGATCCCAGCTATTTTCTTATTATGACTGAAATGTGCTGCCTTTTCCTCCATAATTCCTATGCTGAAGTCCTAACCCCCCATGTAACTGTATTTGAACAGGGTCTTTAAGGTGATAATTAAGATTAGATGAGATCATAAATGTGGGGCCCTAATCATGTATTACTGGTGTTCTTATAAGAAGAGGAAAAGATCACAGATCTCTCTCTCTCTTTCTCTCTCTCTTCCTCCACACACACAGACGAAAAGCCATGTGAAGACATAGCTAGAATGAGTCTTTCTGCAAGCCAGGAGGAATGCCCTTACCAGAAACCAAACCCGCCGGACCTTCATCTTGAACTTCAGTCATCTAGAATTGCACAAATAGAAATTTCTGTTGTTCAAGCCACCCACTCTGTGGTATTTTGTTGTGGTAGCCCAAACAGATGAATATATTCCCAATTTCATGTTGTGTGATACTTCCCTTTGACTCTGGTGCACTAGCCACACTGGGTTCCTTTCAATTCTTCAAAAACATTAAATTTTTCCCACTTCACTTGTGCTATTCCTCTACCTACCTATAAAGCTATGACTCCCCCAGTCTTTAATTTTTCCCTATCTTCCTTCACGTTTTATTTTAATGGCACTGTTTCAGAGACACTGTCCCTAATCCACAAATTAACTATAATTTTACATGTCCTCTTTCATAACAGGAGTCTTTCTAAACCAGCATGTATCACAACTTGTAATTATGAACTTACACCTATACATTTAATTGTGTGTCTCTCTCCCCTCTTACATATTATAAGCTACACTAGAGCCAATTTGTTCCCCTCTGTCTTCCTCTATTCTCATATCATTTATTACAATGTTAGTGCTTAACAATATCTGTTGAATAAAACAATAAATGACAACAGATGTGAATAAATGATTGAACAAAATGGTCAGAAAATTAAGAATTATAAATGTTGATTAGAGAAAAAAAAAAAGAAATCTAACACTAAAAAGCTCTTCATAACAGAGAATCTTCCAGGTATATTCTGAGAGTAACAGTTAAAAAGTTTATTGAGGTTAGAGTCTGCCCAAAAGTTGAGAGAGAATGATGTTTGTTGGAAAATTTCCTCTCACATTTGTTGGGAGTTTTCACAGCTGAGCAGACAGAAGCACAGGCTGGACCCTGACCTTACAAATCAACACCACTCAGCTTATAAGGAGTTCGTTAGCATCTGACCAAGAAATTACAATTTTGAGTCAGAGTACAAGAACTTTGTATTTGGTAAAGAAGGGAGACATGGCATATATTCAATAATTGAAGATTTTAAAAGAATTTGAACACAGCAAGGAGTATGTCTTGGATATGGTTTAACATGGTTTCCATCTGTGTCCCCACACAAACCTTAAGTTGAATTATCCACAGTGTTGGAAGTGGGGCCTAGTGGGAGGTGCCTGAATCATGGGAGTGGATTTCTTAGGAATGGCTTAACACCATTCCTCTTGGTACTGTCATTGAGTGAGTTTTCGTAAGATCTGATCATTTAAAAGTGAGTAGCACCTTCTCACCTGCCCTCTTGCTCCTGCTCTTGCCATGTAAGACACCTGCTCCCCCTTTGCCTTCCACCATATTGGAAACTTCGTAAGGCTCCCCCAGAGGCAGAAGTTGCTATGCTTCCTATACAACCTGCAGAACCATGTGCCAATTAAACCTATTTTCTTTATAAATTACACAGTTTCAGGTATTTACAGAAATGCAAAAATGGACTAATACATGGTTCTTATTCATCATCAGCCCCAATCAGGTTGCAGAGAGAGCTTGTCCTTCCCAATAGACTTTCCAAAAAACAGCGTAAAGGAAGAGAGTAAACCAGAAATAAATGAGACATGAGACATTTATTAAAATAAAAGTGCTGTAAAGAAAGTTCGTGAGTATATGCAGACCAGTCACAGAGCACAGTGAGTGCATAGTTAGCAGAGATCTTAGAATAAATGACTTGTTGAATTAAACTATTATTTTGTTCCACTTATCTCCTTATGTAATCACAGTAATGCTTTTAATAGTCCTGTTATATAACCATCTTTTAGCTCCTTTCTTCAGAAAAATTATCAAGATAGAAAATTTTAATAATTTTCACAAAAATCACTCCTTGCTGGATTTTGATAAAATAATAATATATGTTTTAATGCAAAATTCATTATTTTTTCTTAATTATCACTGATTATTAAAATGAAGCTATGATCATACCAATAGAACAGTGACTCCCATGTCATAGATATGTGGCTAACTTTCATGTATATGCATTTCAATTTATTTTCATGTAATAACATAAAGCATGATTTGACATAAGATTTATAATAACAAATATGGACAATAGATCAGAGGACCACATGTGAAGCCCTTTTACATATGATTGAGTTTATAACCCTCACATATGACTCTGTAGATTAAGTATTATTATCATCCTCATTCCACAAGTGAGGTAACTGAAGAACAGAGACATTAAGCAATTTGCATGAGGTCACACAGCTGGTAATTGGCAGAGGCAGCATTCAAACACAGGCACAGCGGTTCCAGAGTCTGTGCTCTTAAGCACTAGGTGATACTGACTCATATGTAAGCAACATGATATCAACCGTGCATAAAGTAAACATAAGTAATATGTTTCCTCATACTTTTATTATGTAGGTTCCCTTTAGGTGTTAACCGTAAATCTTTATTGAATGAAACATGTGGTACTGGATTAAGATGGAGACATCATTATAACTTGCATTTATCTTAATAGATTCTGATGAAAATATATAGAAAATATACAGGTATAATTATTTGTACAAATACATATTTCCTAGCTCTGCCTGCTGAGATGTCATTCATTTACATTGGGTACATATAGCACACAGATCTTGATTTCAGATAGGATTCTTCAATAAAGGAGCCAGGGCTCTTTAGAAAAAAAGATGATTCTAGGGTTGGGGAGAATAATATGCAAGATGAGACCAGAGTATTTTATAGTTCCAAAAAAAATACAGAAGTGCTTAATATGATGGGGATATGACAAAGGGACACAGAAGCCAACTAAATGAACTCCAAATGGCCAACTATAGAATGTCTTGAGCAATAAAATAGTGTAGCATTAAATGATAATTTATAGTATGAAATAAATATGCATCAGTCCATATTGATACAAATGAATGATTGAATTAATAAATTAATTGAGGGTAGAGTGAGACAAATCTTCCATGCATGCAGAAAAATTCCAAATAACTAATACAGATTCTGTTCTCAGGGACATGGGGCATAATTTTCAAACCTTTAAGTGTGAGCTATACATAATGACTTTCTTCCAAAATATATAGTATGGAAAGGGAAAAAATAAGCAACTTTACAATAGAGAAAATTGACAAAAACTGCCTTTACTAAGTGATTAAAGTTAACATCATTAGCGATAAGTCAAGTTGATAAATCGAACTTTTGCTTTGTTGGTCTGAGAATGGCACTTAACCTCCATGGTCATCTTTCTAGAAACACATAACCTCATTCTAATTATGAGAAAAACACTAGACAAATCTCAAATAATGAACATTCTACAAAATACCTAACAAGATTTTTTTTCACAATTGTCAAGGTTATCACAAGCAAGAAAAAAATCTGATAAATTATCAATGTAAAAAATAACCTAAGGAGACATGATGACTAAAAAGTAATGTGGTATCCTGGAGCAAAAACAACAAAAAAGTTAGGAAAAAACTAAGAAAAACTGAATCAAGTATAGAGTTTAGCTTATAATTACCTGCCAGTATTAGTTTACTAGTTGTGACAGAGGCACTATAGTGATATAACATGATAACAAGAGTGTATACTAGGCATGGGGTAAATGTGAAACCACTGTACTATAGTTTCACTTTTTCTAAAATAAAAAGTTTATTGAAAAATTATTCAGTAGCATAGAGGGGGCACCCAAATGACACTGCTGGGGAAACAATCATCTTACAGTAAATTAACATGTTTTCATCACAAATGGAAATACTCAGTTGAATATGTATAGCAAATAAAAATTAGAGCACATATGGGCAAAAATAAAAACACAAAACAAAACAAAAGCAAAAACTCAGTTTTCATGTATCTCTTGCTCTTACTCCTTAAACATTTGCTTTTGTAGAAAACCTGATAAATGACTTTGGGGTTGGAAAACTTCACATTCTAATATAATTTGTGTTTAAAAACCAGATCTGGAAACATATATGAGTTGTCAGACCATGCCAGCCTCAGGTTCAGTTACAATCTCAGTGGGTGAAGAAGTGTTAGTGAGGGAACTAAAGACAGCTTAGAGGCTGATGGTTCACCCTCAGTCTCTACCCTCTAGGAATCCCTAGGGATGGTGGTGAGAAGAAACCAATAATAGGTTTGGGGATCTAAGGGCAGAGGAGATGTGGGACAGCACCGAATAACATAATAGATGTGCAAAACCCACATGATCCCAGTGTAGAAAGAGCTGTCTAGTGAACATCTTAGGGGGTATTTTTGGGAGTATTGCAATAGATAATATTCATCAGTGAGAGACCCATCTTTGTCACCCAATCAATGGAACTTAAGTGGCATTTAGGTAATTGGTGGCAGGTAAGGAACAGGGACATTCAGGAGAAGTCTAAATGAATGAATTAGTGAAGGCAAAATATAACAAGAATGTCTCAGCCAATGACAATTTTCCTCTTTTAAAACTCATCATACCTTCACCCTCACAATTCTACTCCTGTTCTACCCAGTATCACTGAGTAAGCTATTGTAACCTGTTTGTGATTCAGGAAATGAATAGAGAAGGTCAATTGACCAAGACTGAATTTTACATAACTCTTAGAATTGGGACTCATAACAAATAATAAAAATTACAAAAAAATTAACTCAAAATGGATGAAAGACTTAAATGTAAGAACTGAGACTATAGAAATCCTAGAAGAAAACCTAGAAAAAACTCTTTGGGATATTAGCCTAGGCAAATCATTTACGACAAAGACCTCAATGGCAAATGCAACAAAACCAAAAATAGACAAATGTGACTTAATTAAACTAAAATGCTTCTGCATAACAAAATAAATAATCAACAAATAGACAACCTAAAGAATGGGATAAAATACTTGCAAAGTACCCATCCAGCAAAGGACTAATATCCAATATCTACAAGGAACTCAAACAACTTAATAAGAAAAAAAACAAGTAACTCCATCAAAAAGTGGGCAAAAGATATGAACACATACTTTTCAAAAGAAGACATACAAGTGGCCAACAAACAGGAAAAAAATGCTCAACATCACTCATCATCAGAGAAACACAAAACCACAATAAGATACCATATCATACCAATTAGAGTGGCTACTATATTAAAAAAATTAGAAAACAAGAGATGTTGGCAAGCAAGTGAAGAAAATGAATGCTTATACAAAGTGGGAATGTAAATTAGTGCAACTCCTATCAAAATCAATATGGAGATTTCTCAAAGAGCTAAAAATAGAACTACCATTTGATCCAGCAGTCCCACTACTTGGTATCTACCAAAAGGAAAAGAAATCATTAAGAAAAAGATACCTGAGCTCATATGTTTATTGCAGCACTTTGCGCAATAGCAATGCTATCAAATCAACCTAAGTGTCCATCAATAGATGACTGGATAAAGAAAATGTGGTATATACATACCATGGAATACTACTCAGTCATAAAAAGAATGAAATTATGTCATTTTCAGCAACATGGAGGCAACTGAAGGCCATTATCCTAAGTGAAATAAATCACAAACAGAAAGTCAAATATTACATGTTCTCACTTGCAAATGTAAGATCAGAAATGGATACACATGGACATACATAATGGAATAATGGACATTGGAGATTTGTAAACGTGGGTGGCTAGGAAGGGGGGAAGGGATGAAAATTACTCATTGGGTACAAATGTTTACTTTTTTATTATTATACTTTTAGTTCTAGGGTACATGTGCACAACATGCAGGTTTGTTACATATTCATACATGTGCCATGTTGGTTTGCTGCTCCCATTAACTCATCAATTACATTCGGTATTGCTCCTAATGCCATCCCTCCCCAATCCCCCCACCCCACAACAGGCCCTGGTGTGTAATGTTCTCCGCCCTGTGTCCAACTGTTCTCATTGTTCGATTCCCACCTATGAGTGAGAACATGTGGTGTTTGATTTTCTGTCCTTGCGACAGTTTGCTCAGAATGATGCTTTCCACCTTCATCCATGTCCCTGCAAAGGACATGAACTCATCCTTTTTTGTGGTTGCATAGTGTTCCATGATGTATATGTGCCACATTTTTCTTAATTCAGTCTATCATTGATGGACATTTGGGTTGGTTCCAAGTCTTTGCCATCGTGAACAATGCCGCAATAAACATATGTGTGCATGTGTCTTTATAAGTATCATGATTTATACTCCTTTGGGTATATACCTAGTAATGGGATGGCTGGGTCAAATGGTATTTCTAGTTCTAGATCCTTGAGGAATCACTACACTGTCTTCTACAATGGTTGAACTAGTTTACAGTCCCACCAACTGTGTAAAAGCATTCCCATTTCTCCACATCCTCTCCAGCTCCAGTTGTTTCCTGACTTTTTAATGATCGCCATTCTAACTGATGTGAGATGGTATCTCATTGTGGTTTTGATTTGCGTTTCTCTGATGACCAGTGATGAGCATTTTTTTTCATATGTCTGTTGGCTACATAAATGTCTTCTTTTGCAAAGTGTCTGTTCATATCCTTTGCTCACTTTTTGATGGGGTTATTTAATTTTTTTCTTGTAAATTTGTTTAAGTTCTTTGTAGATTCTGGATATTAGCCATTTGTCAGATGGGTAGATTGCAAAACTTTTCTCCGATTCTGTAGATTGCATGTTCACTCTGATGGCAGTTTCTTTTGCTGTGTACAAGCACTTTAGTTTAGTTGGATCCCATTTGTCTATTTTGGCTTTTGTTGCCATTGCTTTTGGTGTTTTAGTCACGAAGTCCTTGCCCATGCCTATGTCCTGAATGGTATTGCCTAGGTTTTCTTCTAGGGTTTTTATGGTTTTAGGTCTAACAATTAAGTCTTTAATTTATCTTGAGTTAATTTTTGTATAAGGTGTAAGGAAGGGATACAGTTTCAGCTTTCTATATAGGGCTAACCAGTTTTCCCAGCACCATTTATTAAATAGGGAATCCTTTCCCCCTTTCTTGTTTTTGTCAGGTTTGTCAAAGATAAGATGGTTGTAGATGTGTGGTGCTATTTCTGAGACCTCTGTTCTGTTCCGTTGGTCTATAACTCTGTTTTGGTACCAGTGTCATGTTGTTTTGGTTACTGTAGCCTTGTAGTATAGTTTGAAGTCAGGTAGCACGATACCTCCAGCTTTGTTCTTTTGGCTTAGGATTGCCTTGGCAATGAAGGCTCTTTTTTGGTTCCATATGAACTTTAAAGTAGTTTTTTCCAATTCTGTGAAGAAAGTCATTGGTAGCTTGATGGGGATGGCATTGAATCTATAAATTACCTTGGATAGCATGGCCATTTTCATGATATTGCTTCTTCCTATCCATGAGCATGAAATGTTCTTCCATTTGTTTGTGTCCTCTTTTATTTCATTGAGCAGTAGTTTGTAGTTCTCCTTGAAGAGGTCCTAGACATCCCTTGTAAGTTGAATTCCTAGGTATTTTATTCTCTTTGTAGCAATTGTGAATGGGAGTTCACTCATGATCTGGCTCTCTGTTTGTCTGTTATTGGTGTGTAGGAATGATTGTGATTTTTGCACATTGATTTTGTATCCTGAGACTACTGAATTTGCTTATCAGCTTAAGGAGATTTGGGGCTGAGATGGTGGGGTTTTGTAAATATACAATCATGTCATGTGCAAACAGGAACAATTTGACTTCCGGTTTTCCTAATGGAATACCCTTTATTTCTTTCTCCTGCCTGATTGACCTGGCCAGAACTTGCAACACTATGTTGAATAGGAGTGGTGAGAGAGAGCATCCCTGTCTTGCCAGTTTTCAAAGTTAATGCTTCCAGTTTTTGCCCATTCAGTATGATATTGGTTGTGGGTCTGTCATAAATAGCTCTTATTATTTTGAGATATGGTCCATCAATACCTAGTTTATTGAGAGTTTTTAGCATGAAGCGCTGTTGAAGTTTGTCAAAGGCCTTTTCTGCATATATCGAGATAATCATATGGTTTTTTTCTTGAATTCTGTTTATGTGGTGGGTTACATTTATTGATTTGTGCATATTGAACTAGGCTTGCATCCCAGGGATGAAGCCAACTTGATCTTGATGGATAAGCTTTTTGATGTGCTGCTGGATTCAGTTTGCCAGTATTTTATTGAGGATTTTTGCATCGATGTTCATCAGGAATATTGGTCTAAAATTCTCTTTTTTTGTTGTGACTCTGCCAGTCTTTGGTATCAGGATGATGCTGGCCTCATAAAACGAGTTAGGGAGGATTCCCTCTTTTTCTATTGATTGGAATAGTTTCAGAAGGAATGGTACCAGCTCTTCTCTGTACCTCTGGTAGAATTCAGCTGTGAATCCATCTGGTCCTGGACTTTTTTTGGTTGGTAGACTATTAATTATTGCCTCAATTTCAGAGCCTATTATTGGTCTACTCAGGGATTCAACTTCTTCCTAATTTAGTCTCGGGAGGGTGTATGTGTCCAGGAATTTATCCATTTCTTCTAGATTTTCTAGTTTATTTGTGTAGAGGTATTTACAGTATTCTCTGATGGTAGTTTGTATTTCTCTGGGATCAGTCATGATATCCCCTTTATCATTTTTTATTGAGTCTATTTGATTCTTCTCTCATTTCTTCTTTATTAGTCTTGCTAGTGTTCTATTTCGTTGTCTTTTCAAAAAACCAGTTCCTAGATTCATTGATTTTTTAAAGGGTTTTTTTGTGTCTCTATCTCCTTCAGTTCTGCTCTAATGTTAGCTATTTCTTGCCTTCTGCTAGCTTTTGAATTTATTTGCTCTTGCTTCTCTAGTTCTTTTAATTATGATGTTAGGGTGTCCATTTTAGATCTTCCCTGCTGTCTCTTGTGAGCATCTAAAGTTATAAATTTCCCTGTACACAACTGCTTCAAATGTGTCCCAGAGATTCTGGTACCTTGTGTCTTTGTTGTCATTGGTTTCAAAGAACATCTTTATTTCTGCCTTCATTTCATTATTTACGCAGTAGTCCTTCAGTAGCAGTTGTTCAGTTTCAGTGTAGTTGTGTGGTTTTGAGTGAGTTCCTTAATCCTGATTTCTGATTTGATTGCACTGTGGTTTGAGAGACAATTTGTTGTGATTTCTGTTCTTTTATCTTTGCTGAGGAGTGCTTTACTTCCAACTACGTGGCCAATTTTGGAATAAGTGCGATGTGGTGCTTATTCCAAAATTGTCCACATAGTTGGAAGTAAAGCACTCCTCAGCAAAGTATATTTAATGTTTACTATTTGGATGATGGGTATACTAAAAGCCCAGACTTAGGCACTATGCATTATACTCATGCAACAAAACTGCACTCATACCTCTAAATCTATAAGAATAAAACATAAATAAAACTTTAAAGGAATTTAAAAAATAAATACAATCAATTATAGAGAAAATGTAATCCTTGCACATCTGAATTTATGTACTATAATTTTATCCAAAGTTGCTCCTAACATCTGCAATTTAAAAAATCTTAGGGTCATGTGTGAGGTGGAAATGATTGATTTTTTGCTACTCTAAACCCTGATATTCTTAACCTCAGACTTACAGTATCAAAGAAGAAGTTGCTCAAAACCTAAGAGGAGCGACATCTAGTGCGGTTGAAGAAAGTAAAACTGCATTTGGATTTGCCTCTTCCCTAAGATGATCCTATAGTCTTAAACTCTGAAGAGACCTCCTGTAGACTTTAAGATATATTTTACTTTATAGAAAGTATTAAAGCTCCAATTAAGCAGCCATTTTGCCAAAAGCCGAACAGACTCAGTAGGAACTCGTTGATGCAATAGCTAGTCATCAGTTACTTATGTGTGCTGGGTCAAATTAGGTTGCAGGATACAGTGGCCCCAATCTGAAAATTTGAGTTCAAGTTCCACATTTGCCACTAATGAGCTATGTGACTTGAGAAATCAACTTAACCTTTGAGAACTTCAATTTCGTTTTCTGTAAAATTGAGACTGGATGGAGAGTAAAGTTCTTTTTATCTGTGAAAACACCCTGATTCTATTTTTTCCCCAAACACAACTACCATATTCAGTCAAAATCTGTTATAACACATTGATCTCCTAAAAAGACTGGCTTATTCTACTTATCTGGCTGGAACATCCTTACCTCAAGCACCAGCATTATAAAGAGATTTATATACAATATTATTCCTGAGAAGTGTGACTTTGGCAGAAGCAAATAGAAACTGCAAAGCAAAATTAGGTTTGTGCATATTTTGCTGGAGAAAAAAAAAAAAAAAACAAAAAACAAAAAACTCTCTTCCTCTGTGGCCTAGCTTTTAAAATTTCAATTTTTGCCTCCACTAGCCAAAAGAAACTAAACGTTGTGCAGTTATTCAGTGAAAATGCAAGTGTTGAATAGAAAAATCTGGAAAGCTCCAAGATTTCGTAACTATGAAGGTTTTTTTCTTCCTCAAAGAAATATGGTTTTAAACTTAGAATGCTGTCTATAGTATTTCAACAGCAATAAAAGACAAACAGCTCAATTAAAGGGTCTATATATGGAGAGAGTCTCCACACACACACAATTCTTTGTTATATGTACCTGGATAAATCAAAAAGGCATAGGATTTAAACTGCTTTCAAGCACTGAACATTGATTTGCTGAGAATACCATCATGTGCTTTCTTTTGCTTTTTCTCCTTCTTCTCAAGGGAATCTCTTTCATTCTTGAGATAAATAAATTTTTTCGCTGATGTTACTCTATGAACTTACATCTGAATAACAAAAATATGCATCAGTACTTGGCTATTTTAGTTGATTCTGAAATATCTCAAACTTAATTTAACTATCAAATGACTTTGATTTCCACTGCCTCTGCTTTAAGTGTTCCTACCATAGAAAATGAAGCCACCACGTTCCGAATACTCATACTCGAAATCTAGATGTCAATGTCAACTACATACTTTTCCTCATTTCTACGTCCCATCCTTCAACACATTTTATCAGTTCCGTTTCCAAATCAGGTCTTGAATGGGTCCTGCTCTCCACACCCATTCCACACTGTTCTATCATTATCCAGGCCAGCATTTTCTCACTCTTTAATACGCTCAGCCATCACCCATTGTAATCCATTTATAATTTAGTAGTAAGAATTAATTCCTTTACAATGTAAAGGTTAAGTCTGTTGCTTCCTGTTTAAATATTTCAATGGTCAGCCAGTGCATAAAAGTAAGTCTGGAACTTCATTCGTAAATCTTCAATAAGTCAGCTCTTTATTATATGACTCACTGTTTATTCACCTCTGTGTTGCATAACTTCCACCTTTACTCATAGACTGTCACCTTGTTCATCTTATATTTTTAGAATTTGAAGCATACTAAGCTGTTTGCAGCTCAGAGATTGTTGACCTGATGTTACTTCTGTTTGAAAGATTCCTCTCCTCCTCTACCCTGCTTGCTTATTTAATAATGTTTTAGCCTAAATGTCATGTTTAACAGAACTTTGCTGAGACCCTTCCTAAAATAAATCTCGTATACCTCATACCATTAACTTTCTCTATCCCAGCACTTTTTTTTCTTCTTTATAATATTGTTATAACATTGCTATAAGTGATTACATAAGATACGTAAACACTATATCAATAGTTTATTCATTTGCCATTTATTTTTGCATCTAGAATGTAAACTCCACATGATTAGATTATACCTGTACTAAACTCATTCCCTAGCTGGAGGTAGCTGCAAATAAGAATTTTCTTTTTTTGAATATTGAATAAAAGAATTATCTTGCAAAGAGTGTGGAGTTTTCATCCTGAAATGAAGTACCTGTGATGTTTCTATCTGACTATGTGGGATTTAGTGTTGGATGTGTAACCTAAGGCCTGCTGTTTGCCACCCCAGAAGACAAGCGATAGATGGTAACTTACAACACCATTAAGCTTTCTTCAGGCCCAGTGGCTATAGGCTACTTAAAACATAAACTTGGCCGGACGCGGTGGCTCACGCCTGTAATCCCAGCACTTTGGGAGACCGAGGTGGACAGATAACGAGGTCAAGAGATAGAGACCATCCCAGCCAACATGGTGAAACCCCGTCTCTAATAAAAGTACAAAAATTAGCTAGGTGTGGTTGCATGTACATGTAATCCCAGCTACTTGGGAGGCTGAAGCGGGGAAATCACTTGAACCCAGGAGGCAGAAGTTGCAGTGAGTCGAGATCTCACTACTGCACTCCAGCCTGGGCCACAGAGTGAGACTCAGTCTCAAAAAAAAAAAAAAAAAAAAAAAAGCCAGGCGCAGTGGCAGGCACCTGTAATCCCAGCTACTTGGTAGGCTGAGACAGGAGAATCTCTTGAACGTGAGTGGGGCGGAGGTTGCAGTGAGCCAAGATCACACCACTGAACTCCGGCTTGGGCGACAGAGTGAGACTCTGTCTTAAAAAAAAAAAAAAAAAAAACATGAACCTGATCATTACATATGCTACGCATGTAACAGTACTCATATGTACCACATATGTATGTAAAACATTTTTTATTAATAAAGCAAAGGAAAACATAAACTGACTTCTCCTATAAAACATTCCAACAACCACTACCACTATTATTTTTCACACTGTGCTTTCAAAATTAGATGACAGTAATAACAACAGAGAGAAGGAAATAACAAAAGAGACACATCAGTTTCCTCATCAGAATAAACAGACTAAAATTATCTACTGTTTGTAGTGTCAGAACAAATTTCCTCCTAAGTTTCCATTTGCACATTTCAACTGACAGCAGAACAATATCAACATTATTTCCACTAGGAGTGGAAAATGAAAGTGCATATTAGACACACAAGGCATTTGGGATTGAGAAAATAAACTGGTTTGTGGAGTCGATGGCTATCAACAGTTCACATGCCCTTTAGAGAGGATTCAATCTATGAAAAGTGGCTTATCTAGATTGCAGAATCTTTTATACTATTCCCAGGAAATGAAAGTGTTTGACCACTCCTGGTGTAGAGCTTTGCCTCTTTCTTCCAGACAGTCTCAGTGCTCGCCCCTGTGAATAAAAGAATGTCAGGACATTTACAGAGTCTGGAACTGTGAGATGTTTTACATTTTGAGAGTGTCTATTATACAACCTAAGTACACAGCAGATTGAGGGTTTTCGGTCTAGCTACAAACCAATTAGTATTTAGCTAATTTATCTCCACTCCTGATAAAGGCTGCACTTTTTCCCTAGTTTGACTTGGAAAACTGTAAATAGCAGCTCAGATTCCAGTGTGTATGTGTACATGTGTGTTTCAATATACATAGGAGCTGTAAAAGAAAACAAAACTTATCAAATACATTTTATATACATTATTTCCCTTTTACTCATTAAGTGATTCTGAGAAGTAGGCATCATTATCTTTTTAGGAAATGAAGGATAAAGAAGGATGTTATATAACTCATTTACACCATTTACACAATAAAACATTTTTACTCTTACCTGACATTTTATATAAATTGTATATATGTTTTAAAGAAAGCAGTATTCACTATAACCAATTTTTATTTCAAGTTTGACTGTTTCATCTTCTAGAACACCATGCATATTGGTTTCTTTAATTATGCAGATGGGATTTAAGATATTTGCCAGTCTCTTAAAATCAACGTGATTTTTTTACCATCTTTGCTCTGTAGGGGAAGAATGAATGACAATATTCATTTTTCCATGACCTATTAAAGAATATCTCAGTTGATTCTATTTTTGGGCAATTATGAATAAAACTGCTATTAACTTTCTTGCACAGGATTTTGTGTAGATGTAAGTTTTCATTTCCTCTGGGTAAATATCAAGCAATGTTGTTATTGGATCATTTACTTAGAAAAAATATGTTCGCTTTTATAAGAAATTGACAAACTGTCTTCCAATGTGACTGAGCCATTCAGCATTTCTACCAGCAATAAATAAGTATTGTCAGTGTTGAATTTCAGCAATTATGACAAAGGTGTAATGATATCTCCTTGCTGTTTTTATTTGAAAATTTTTAATGATATATTGTTGCGGGAAGTCGGGGACCCTGAATGGAGGGACCAGTTAGAGCCGAGGCAGGGCATAAATTGTGAAGATTTCATGGACATTTATCAGTTCCCAAAATTAATACTTTTATAATTTCTTATGCTTGTCTTTACTCCAATCTCTGATCATAAATTGTGAAAATTTCATGGACATTTATCACTTCCCCAATCAATACTCAAATAATTTCTTATGCCAGACTTTTCGCCAATCTCTGATCATAAATTGTAAAGATTTCATGGACATTTATCACTTCCCCAGTCAATACTCTTATAATTTCTTATGCCTGTCTTTACTTTAATCTCTTAATCATGTTATTTTCATAAGCTGAAAATGTACATCACCTCAGGACCACTATTGTGCAAATGGATGTTAAAACATGTATTTGAACAATATGAAATCAGTGCACCCTGAAAAAGAACAGAATTAACAGCAATTTTCAGGGAACAAGGGAAGATTACCATAAGTTCTGACTGCCTGTGGGGTCAGGCAGACTAGAGCCATATTTTTCTTCTTGCAGGGAGGATAAATGGATGTGTGAGTAGGAGAAATATCACAGAATTATTTTCCCAGAAAGGAACAATAATAATTGAAACCCTGGCAAAGGAATTCATTCCTGGGGATAGGTCTATACACGGCCACTCTGAGAGTGTCTGTCTTATGCGGTTGAGATAAAGACTGAAATACACCCTGGTCTCCTGAAGTACCCTCAGGCCTACTAGGATTGGAAAATTCCAGCCTGCTAAATTCTAGTCAGACTGGCTGTCTGCTCTTGAACCCTGTTTCCTGTTAAGATGTTTATCAAGACAATGTGTGCACAGTGGGACATAGACCCTCAACAGTAATTCTAAATTTGCCTTGCCTTGTGATCTTTATTGCCCTTTGAAGCATGTGATCTTTGTGACTTACTCCCTGTTCATACACCCTCTTCCCTTTTAAAATCCCTAATAAAAACTTGCTGGTTTTGTGGCTCATGGTCACCATCATGGTCCTACCAATACGTGATGACACCCCCAGAGGCCCAGCTATAAAATTTATCTCTTTGTACTCTTTTTCTTTATTTCTCAGACCAGTCAACAGTTAGGGAAATAGAAAGAACCTACACTGAAACACTGGGGGCTGGTTCCCCCAATAATGTATGATATTAAACATATTTACATTTACTTATTTGCCATCAGTATTTTCATAAGTGAAGTGTCTCTTAAGGTCTTCGGTCCCTTTGCTTTTTCTTTTTTTTTTTTTTTTTGCTAGTCTTGCTCAATTGCCCAGGACAGAGTGCAGTGGCTTGATCACAGTTTACTGCAGCTTCAAACGCCCAAGCTCAAGCGATTCTCCCACTTCAGCCTCCTGCATTAGCTGTTTGGCTCACTTTTAACTGGGTTGTTTTCTTACCATTGAATTTTAAGAGTACTTTTTTATATTCTGAATACCAGTCCTTTATCTGACATGTGTTTTGCAAAAATTTTATGTGGCTTGCTAGTCCTCTCTTAATTGTGACTCTCACAGACAACACATCTCTAATTATAATGAAGTTCAACTTAGCAATTTGTTTTTCATGGCTTACATTCTTGATATATCTAACACTCACTGTCCAACCAAAGTTCAGTCAGATTTCCTCCTATGTTATCTTCTAGAAGTTTTATCTTTTTGTGTTTGGCACTTATATCTGTGTTCTATCTTGAGTACATTTTTGTAAAAGGTGTAAGGTCAGGGTATAGATTCACTTTCTTTGCATGTGAACGTTCACTTGTTTCAGCACCATTTGTTGAGAAGATCATCTTTGCTGTATTGTACTGCTTTTGCTCCTTTTTCAAAGATCAATTGACTATATTTGTGTGGGCTATTTCTAGGCTATTTTGTTCTATTGATTTATTTGCCCAATGCTACACCGATATCACACTGGAATTTTTACTATAGCTTTATGTAACTCTTGAAATCAAATAGTACCAGTCTTGTGACCTTGTTCTGATTTTTCAATACTGTGTTGACTATCCTGGATCTTTTGCCTTTTCACATAAATTTTAAAATCCATTTGTTGATACCCACAAAGTAATTTGCTGCATTTTTTTATTTAAGCAATATGAATGTATAGATCAAGTTGAGAAAAACTGACATTTTAAGATATCCATAAATATGAACTATCTCTTAATTGAATTAGTTATTTGATTCCTTTCATCAGAGTTATAGTTTTTCTCATATAGATCTTATACATATTTTGTTATATTTTTATCTAAGTATTTCGTTTTTGAGAGTGTTAAGGTAAACAGAATGTATTTTTCCTTTAATTTCAAATTTCAATTGTCCATTGCTGTCATATAGGAAAGTAATTGACTTTTGTATATTAACCATATATCCTGCAATCTTGCAATTATTGCTTATTAATTTTAGGAGTACATATGTATGTGTGTGTGTATACATATATATAGTCATATACTCAAGAGTTATCTAAAGATGTAAATACATTCTGAGAAACGTGTTGTTAGGTGATTTTGTTTGTTATGTGAACATCATAGTATATACTTACACAAACTTTGATGGTATAGCCTACTACACACCTAGGCTATATAGAAATGTAGCACGATTCAGGAGGATGAGAGATACCTCGGGTTGAAGTAAGAGAATCTTTATTGAGTGCACTTAGGCCCAGCTGACTTAAACGTCCATAAAACTGGGCCCAGAATAAAGACAGCATCTGACTTTTATACACACTCCACAAAAGTGGGTGGGCTAGCTTGAAGCAAGCTTACAGTGACATGAAAGCAGGGATGCAGAGGACGGACAAAGACAGGACTGCACATGACTCTTGCCAAGCAACCCAGATGTTCGTTATCTAGGTTTGGGCACGGGTTTATCCTACAACTTTTACTATGGTGCCCAGGCAGCTGTAGTTCAGGTCTACTCAGGCTTCTCATGACCTTCATTATATTTCTTAGATAAAACATAATATTTGAAGCCACTAGTTACAGAAAATGAGAATCTATAAACTCATTCCATAAAACAAAGGAAAATTTGTTTTTCTTCTCCCTATGTTGAGGGAGTGCTGGGGGAGTCTCCAGAGCACATTAGATAATATTATCAAGACTTTTCCTGGGCCTGGGCTGTGCCTGTTGCTGCCTCTGAAACAAGTCAGCCTAATACAGGAAAATTTATTTCTCTTTCTTTTTAATTTTATTTTTCTTTGATTTCCTGCCTTATTACGGCCTATGGCTTCTAGGCTACGAACTTGTACAGGTTGTTACTATGCTGAATAATGTAGGTAATTATAATACAATGGTAAGTGTTTGTGTACCTAAACATGACTAAACATAGAGAAGGTACAGTGAAAACATGGCATAAGAGATAAAAAAAAGGAACACCTATTTATAGGGCAGCTTCGTTATAAACTTATGGGACCATTGTCATATAGGCAGGCCATCGTTGACCTAAATGTCATTACGTGACACATGACTGTGTATGTATGTGTATATACACATACATACACATATGTGTATATACACATACATATACAAACATGTTTATTCATATATAAACATAAACACATATGAACATACATAAACATATAAACATATGAATATATATTCTTTGAATATATAAATGTATATTCACATATATAAAAACATATTATATATTCATATAGAAACATATATATGAAAATATATATTCCTTTGAATATTTTATGTAGACAAAACAAGACAGTTTTATTTCTTCTTTTCTATACGTACACCTTTTCTTTTCTTTCTTTTCCTTATTTTATTGTTTTAGCTAGGATTTCTAGTACAATGTTGACTAGGAGTGGTGAGAAGGATCAATTCCACCTTGCTCCCAATCTTGGGGGAATTTCATCTATTTTCTCACCATTAAGCATTATGGTAGCATGGGCTTTTTTGTAGACATTTTTACAAATTTGAGGAAATTCCCCTTTATTCCTATTTTACGGAGCATTTCTGTCATAAACATGTGTTGAACCTTGTTAAATGTTTTCTTCTGCATATACATATATGTTGTTGGTGTGATAGATTACATTATTTTTTAAATAATGAAGAAGACTTGCATATCTGGAATAAAGCCCACCTGGTCACAAAGTACAATGATTTTTAAACCTTGTTGGATTCAATTTATGAATATTTTGAAGATGTCTGCCTCTATCTTCATGAGAGATATTGGTCTATACTTTTCATTTCTTTTAATATTTTGCCTTTTTTTTGGTATTAGGGAAATGCCAACTTTAATGATTTAGAAAGGATTTCCTCTGCTTCTATGCTCTAGAAAATACTGTAGAAAATTGGTATTATAGTTTTTAAATATTTGCTAAAATTTACCTATGAAGTTATCTGAACCTGGTGCTTTTGTTTTTGAAGGTTATTATACATAGATTCATATCATTATATTTTCATATTTTTAAAACTTAGTATGATATCTCACTTTCAATAATTTTTCCAATATAAAAGCAATTATACTGGTTTCAAAATGTAAACAGAAACAGAAATAATCATTATTCATGAAGTTATAAGGAAAAAATAGATTCTTGCTCCTGAAACAGAAATGTCCTTTGCAAAAGGCAAATATCATGGACTCATACAAACACATACACGTATAAATCAGTATAGACTCTCTGTTTAAAACTTCTCAACGTTTTCTCCTTCCTTATAGGATAAGCACAAGATCCTTACTATGGTCTATGAATTCTTACATGATTTGCTTCCTACTACCTTCTTAAATTGCATTATACGTAGTCTTTTCCTTAAGTCTTAAACACCATGCTGGTTATCTCTTTCTCTCAAACCTGCCTAGACCCTTCCACTTGGCTTTTGAAAATACAAGTCTACAGGATGTTTGCACATAGAATGTATTCCTCCTATTTCTCTGTCTAATATCCATTTCTTTCTTTGCTATTCTTTATTTTCCTTTGGTAAACTTTGTGATGCCATGTTCAGGCTCCATCATTAAATACTCCTATGAAACTGATTACTTTTCCTTCACAGAATTTTTACAACTTGTACATATATATTTCTGCAATTATTAGATAGTATTTGTTTAAATTATAAGAGAGTAAGACCAAGGAGAATAAGAATAATATTTTTCTTTATTGCTTATTATCTATATCCAGGATCTTGTGTAGTGCCTAGCATATAGTATACACTTAAGAGCTGGTAAGTAAACAAATAACTGAATAAACAAGGAGATATTCTACTAGGACATTCAGGTAGATCTAATGATAATCTAAATTAGTAGTAACTATCATATGTGTATCATAATAACGATAGAGACAGGAGGTAGAGAGACTCTAGGCAGACAGAAGCAGGTTCCTGGTGAAGCCCTACCTTCAAGCCAAAAAGCCTGAAACCCGCCACTGAAAGTGAGAACTTCTATCCCCATGTGCCCGCCCTCTCCTGATAGGTTCTTTCTAAATAATGTCTTTTTGCCAATCCAATGTTGCCTTTTCCAAAACTACCTTTGGCTTACCACGCCCCTAACCTGAACCTATAAAGACCCCAGACATAACTGGCAGAGAGGAGAAGCTGCTGAAGTTTGGGAAGAAGGGCCGGATGTCGAGAAGGGGTGACTTTGACTTCATAGACAGCAGCTGGATGAAATACCTTGACTTCAGGAGAGTCAGAAAGAGAGAGAGATAGAAAGAGAGAGAGAGAGAAAGAGAAAGAGAGAGAGAGGCAGCTTGACTTCCAGGGAGAGCGGCCTGCACTTCCTGTCCTCTTTCCAGCTCCCCTCTCCACTGAGAGCCTCTTTCATCAAGCAGTAAAACTCTCCACATTCACCATCCTTCAATTCATCCATGTGACCTCATTCCTCTTGGGCACTGGACAAGAATTCAGGAGGCACCTAGTGCAGGTACCCTAAAAGGCTATCACATTGGCCCTTTGCCCTGCTGGGAGAGGTCAACCACCCCCTGTGATGAGGCAAGGGGCCCACTAAGCTGATAACACACTCCTATCTGTGGATGGTGGAGCTAATAGAGTATTGTAACATGCCCTGTTGGGCATTGAGGTCGCAGGCACCACAATTGGATGCCGCGGGCAGGTCCTGCATGAAGTTTGCTCCTGCCAGTGCTGAAGTAGCTGGCCAGTTCATGCATGGTCCCTCCTGCATGGGGTGGAGCCCTGCAGATCTGAGTCAACAGGAGTTCGCTCCTGCCAGGCTACCTGCTGGTTCTTGCACTTGCTCGCTCCCTCTCCCTCCCTCACTGGTGTGCTCCCTCCCCCGAGGGATTGAGCAGGGTGGGCTGAGTAAACAGGGCACCCCTGTCATGAGTCCCGTGAAGAGGTCAAGGAAATAACCCTACATCAAAAATATCACCTTCTTAATACCATAATTTGCGTAAAACAGTGAAGCTTTTAAACGCCATACTTTCTTTTTCTATAGAAAATGTAACACCTAAATATGTTGAGAAGTGGGGCTTGTTAATAAAGCAAACAATTGTGTTTTGTTGTGTTTGAGGATACATCTAACCTCAGTTATTATTACCCTTTTTAAAATTTCCCATTGCTTCCTATGAAAGTCTCAATTCTTTTGAGTGAATATTTTGCAACACCTGCAAGAAGAACAGAGAGATAAAAATGCAGGTGTACCTGAAAGGGGTAAGAAATCAAAACTCGTTTTTGTTAAATGCCAATGAAATGAAATAAAACTTATGAGACATGCATTGGTAGAAAAGTATATTGCAATAGACACAAAGAATCCAATACTACTTCATTCAATATTAAGTTGCAGTGTTTTTCCCATTGTGTCAAGGTTTAAGCACATACCACAGCGTATTAAACATGATCCATAGGTATTTTTGGCAGAAGCTGGAATGAAACAGACAATAAAAGCATTTTCAGAATTGCAATGATGGTTGTTAAGCATTCTCAGATCTATCATAAGGTATTTTTCCTTTCTAAATCATACAGTGCAGTTGACTGAATCAGTAAATTTAAAATGAGAAAGAAATAGATACACGTTTGCTACAGTTGCTCTCATCAACCTAATCTATTCACTATGGGTGTAATATTAGTAGACTAGTTCAATAAGAAATACAATGGGGGTGTTAATTTCTTAACATTTATGTAAAAAAATAGACAAACTAAAAAAAAAAAACTGTGAAAAGATAGGTGTGTCCTTATGTCACATGTGAAAAGACTGCATAACTTTCTAATCAATTAGGTGTTTTTTGGCCGTGTTTTATCAGTCTTTTATTATTTTTATTTGTTTTTATTTTTTTGAGACAGAGTCTCTCTCTGTATCCAGGGCTGGAGTATAGCGGCACGATTTAGTTTCACTGCAAGCTTCGCTTCCCGGGTTCACACCATTCTCCTGCCTCAGCCTCCTGAGTAGCTGGGACTACAGGCATCTGCCATCACGCCCGCTAATTTTTTGTATTTTTGTAGAGAGGGGATTTCACCGGCCCCAGTTTTATCAGTCTTATGCTACCTGCATTATTTTAATGTAAAGGCTTTAGAAATCTTAGTGCTATCCTGAGTGAGTATTTTGAATAAACAGCCTTCCGTTTGTTGAAGAGGAAACTTTAACAAAAGCTAAATCAGATTGGATCTACAAAATTACCTGGAGAACCTAACAAAGCTGAAACACACACACACACAAACACATTGCACAGCTATAAGATACAACCTGCTAAATGATGTACAGTGCTGATACTGTCCTTTTTACTTATTAGTACACCTTATTTGCTAAAATCACTAATTATTCATGTTGTAAATCCAATAATCCACAGAAAGTCTTTTTACAGTGAATAATGCTATCGGAAAGTTACAGTTCATTTGCTCTAAAGTGGAGCTGGTGGTGGTCCATCAAGTTTAAATGAGTCTTCCAAACTCTCACAATTAGTTAGGAACAGTCCTTTTACTGAAAATTAGTTCCTCTATCTCCCTAAAAATAATGTTAAATTTATGAGATAACACTATCTCCCTAGATTTATGAGACATAATAAAGTTATTTGAAATCTTTTTCCTCTCATTGACAGTTTCACCCTTTTGTTTTGAATACTCGTAATTTACTCAAATATTGTGGAGGTAAAAATTCAATTTACAAGTAAAACTGTACATGCTTGCAATAAAAATTCCAAAATGTAGGGATGTCTACATTCTTTAGCAAAAAGGTATTGATGAAATAATTCCATTCTAAAGAGTCAGAGATAAGGTAATATAAATAACCAATTTTATTGTTTCATATGTACAGCAGCTATTGTAGACAGTAGGTTGAAAACTAAAGTTTGAAAATTATTTTCTTTCAGTAACCACTTTTATAGAATTAGATTTCTAGCTACAAGAGGCTATGTTAAAATTACATGAGAATAAAAGTTTTATAAAAGCTTCCTTTGCAGAACAATGTATCTTCAAATCAATAAAGATTATGCACAAGCCCTGACAACTGTGGTTTTCCCATTTAAATTTTTTGTTTGTTTATTTTAGCTCTATCATCTCTTCTTGTTTATAAATTTTAAAAAAATTTCATAAGATGTTCTGAAGTTATGTTTTTCTATATCATGTTTCTCCCATTTGGTTTCTACAATTTTCCAAAATGCATATAGATTGAGGAACCTGTGGCAGCATAGCATGATGGACAAGACCATGGTTTTGACATTGGATGGCCTGAGTTTAAACTCTGCTTTCATCATTTCACAGAGGATCATTTGAAGCCAGTCATGAAATAGCTCCATTATGTTACTTTATCTTAAACAAAAAGTGTGAGGTTGCCTAGTCATATATTGTGAGGATGATATGAATAGATGTTTATTTATGGCACTTGAAAGACTGCTTTGACCATAAAAGTATTCAGTAAATCATCTATGGTCAGCATGAATCAGAGAAAGTTCTCCCACCTTCCATTTCCAAATTTACTAAGTCACAGAATATATCTTCGGAAAAAGGCCACGATGCAATAATTATGATGATTATGACAGTAGTGACAACCATAACAAGGAGAATATGAAGAAGGAAGAAAAGGAAGAAAGGTTGGGTAGGGGAGGGAAGAGTTGAGGTTTTCTTTTCTTTTTTTTTTTTTACAGCTGACTCTCACAGACTTAAGAATAATTACATCATCTCTTTTATGTGCATATTTCCATTTCCATATTACAAACAAGGACATAACAAGCTTAGAGAGTGTGGTGGTTTTAAAGTATGCCCGCAAATTTAGTGATACTCCTTCCTTCCACAGTTGAAATTTAATTTTCCTTCCCTTTAATTTGAGGTGGACTTAGTGACCCTCTTGTAATAAACAGAATGTGGTGGAAGAGATGTCATGCCACTTCCAAGACCAGGTTATAACAGAAATCGTGGCCACTTCCTTGTTCTCTTTAGGATCACTCACTTTGGGGAGGCCAACACCCATATCATGAGGACGCTCAAGCAACCTTACGGATAGAAATATATGACAAAGAATGGAGACCTCTGGCCAACAGACACTGAGACCTCTTGCCATCTTGACTGCATTTTGTATGAATCCTTATGAGAGACGTGAGTGAAAACCTCCTTGTTACGCCACTCTCAAATTTATGACAGACAGAAAAGGTAATAAGTATTTTTATCCATTAAATTTTTTGTTGTTGTTTCTGTGTATTTTTTTCTGTATTTGTCATGCAGCAATAGATAACTAATACAGAGTTTATGAAATTTGCCTATGTTATTGAGCTACTGGGTTGTCAAAGAACGATTGTAAACCAGGTACATTTGAAACCAAAAGTCAGTAACTTTTCCAACACGATAGGAAGGCCTCTTGCGAAAAGTTTCTGTAAAAGGAAATTCCCTAGAGCTAGCCATCTCTGGGAGAGGCTGCCTTCCACATTGCTTTGAAAGATGCATTCAAAATTTCAAAAGTTGGGTTATGCGATCCCCCATTTTTCATCCTCACCAAGAAAATAATTAAAAAGAAACTTCAATATATTTCCCCATTGTTTTTGTCATTTATTCCCAATCTTTTATATTATTATTATTGTTTGTTTTATTGTTATTTTGATTTATTTATTTTTTCCTGAGTAAAAAATATCCATACACTTCCTATCTCCATGGGCTTCAGCCCATATAACTCTGTTATAAAGTATCTTTTTGTTCTCCCAGGCATACTTAATATATCTTTTCAATACATCTTCTGTTTTTCCATCAGATCTTGATCATAATGTTGAGGTAGCCTATTGTTACCCTATGTTGCAATTATTTCTGTTTCTGTCAGCTTCCTTCTTGAGAATTTGACATACTCATTCTTAGCTTCTTGCAATGTCTAGCCTGTAGCCTGACACAGAGCATTTTTTTTAGATTAATAAACTCTCCCTCCCAACTTGACTCACTACATTGTTTCACCAATTGGCTTTCACACATTAAAGGAAAACCCATCGTAAACACTGGCAATGGTCCGGGCTTAAATTAACCTAAGGCTAAAGTAATAGATTTTGACAAGTCCAAAAGAAAAAATAAGTGATATGTTAGAACATCATCTTTCTTAGTGTGTCATAAGATGGATTAAATTGTGTTAGTATTTAAATAGGTAATATCACCCAGATCTAGAGAGTGTCTGTGTGCAGGTGTGTGTGTGTGTGCGTGCACACACATGTGCGTATTTGTGTCAGAAAAGCTTCTTATGTGTTTTGAAATGGTAGGAAACCATAAACAGGTCTCTATAAGACAAATCATATAAAGTAACGGAAATCTGGAAGAATGCATCCAAATTCAGCTGCAAGAATGAATTAGAGAAATTAGTTAGAGAAAATGGTTGGCAATTACAGTGCAAGGTTGTATTTGACCAACCTTTGAGCCGAATTGCCTCTGTCCTTAGGAATAAGAGGGCCATGGCAAATAGAAAATACTTTGTTCCAAGGCTGAAATATAGATGTGTTGTCAGAAAAAAAACATATTTATGCAGCAAAGTTACTTGCATATATTATGGAAACTACCTCTGAAATGCAGAAAATATTGTTACCTTTACTGATAGTCATTTGGGCCCCATTTGACTGCTGATTCAACTCAAATTCAACCCTTTCTTCCCAGTCATCTTCATCTAGAGATCGTCACTGGGACACCATGCTTGGAGGTGCAGCAGCAAAAGAGAAAATATGAAATCCAGACAGGAGGAAGAAAAAGACAGAAAGATCTTGGATCACTGTCCAGATTTTTGAGCCATGGCACCAGGCTTGCACTGCCTATTTTTAGACTTCTTGTGATGTAGATCATAAAAACCCTGTTGTCCGAGGGTGCAGCGCCAAAGGCCTCTAAACCAGGGAGGTTCTGATTAATAACTGGTTTTAGATAAAAATGTGGAAAACCATCACATGCACTCAGGGTTCTATGAGACTTTGCTGTACTCTAGTGCCAGAGCACTTGTTTTTTTTTTTTTTTTTTTTTTTTTTTTGAGGTAAAAATGTACTTTCATCTCGGTAAGGGAATTCAGCAACCACGCAGACTGGAAAAGGTGGGTCAGATGGTTGCCTTTCATAAAGCAGTAGCACCTCTAAGGCTTCCAAATGTTTGCTTTATAAACTACCCTCAGCCTGTCACTTACAATTTCCATTTTCATTATAAATCAGCAGCAAAATGTGCCGACTGTCTGTGTTGCAGTAAAACACAGCTGTTTCCATTTGCTCTCCGATCAGTTTCATTCTCACACCATTCTGCATTGGAATTGAATTGAATCATTCATCCCCAGTACAAGAAATGTTCTGCAGTTTAGTAGCAGGCAAATCTTACTCTTTCATTTCACTTTTTTTTGGGTTTCCCAATAGCCTAGAATGGGGACTTCAGTTTTCCACTCTGGCATTTGTAATATGGAATGTGTTAGTCCTTAGTACAAATAAAACAAACATCTGTCTGCATCTTACTCTCACATGAAATTAAAAGAAGTTTTACTAAACCCTGCATTTCAAAATGTAGTAAGGTTCTTCAATTCCAGGTAACTGCATAAAGGAGTATCAGTTTCTAAGACAGGAAAAAATGTGGTTTGTATGTATATTGTAAGAGGTAGTGAATAAAAGATTAAATGTGAATTATGATTATGATACTTCCAAAGAAAGCTTGCAATTTCTAGCCTGTAGCCTAACACAGAGCATTTTTTTAGATGAATAAACTCTCCCTCCCAACGTGGCTCACTACATTATTTTGGGTATTATTTAATAACCATTTTGTTCATAGTGTTGCAGATTTTTCAGATATTGATAACATACTATCTCAGATTTTTAAAATATATTCAAGTAGACATTATCAACACCTACTTATACATAATGAAAGTATGAATTAGAAAGATTATTAATATTAGCTCAACATCGTATAATCCAGTGTCTGGAACATCAAAAATGCTTTTTTGAATGAATGAATAAAGATACCAATTAATAAGTTTTGCAGCTGGAATTCTAATTCATGCCAGTGCTGCTTTTCCAGAGTACAGTTTCTTATCCGTGTTTGCGTCACTAGTTTTTGGAGTTAGGCTCTGCTCGATACAAAGCTGGTTATGTTGGGTGAACTCTCATCTATGTCCTGTGCTATTTCTTTGCCTGTGATTTCTTCTCATGCCAGCATTCTCAGGTAAGTTCCCATCCATAGGCATGGGGCCTGTCGCTTACTGTTCATGGATACCCTCAGGCTGAAGTCCAGTGGCAGTGCATCCTCCACCTCCTGGGTTCAAGAGAGCATATCTGGCTAATTTTTATATTCTTAGTAGAGAAAAGGTTTCACCATGTTGGCCAGGTTGGTCTCGAACTCCTGACCTCAAGTGATCTGCCCGCCTCGGTCTCCCAAAGTGCTGGGATTACAGGTGTGAGCCACCACACCAGACCCTGTTCATGGATGCTTTTATTTTACACTTGCCGTGAGGATACTAAGGGATATAGTAGTCGCTCAAAGGTTGGCAGATAGTTACGGGTTAAGGCTATGTGGCATGAGCCAGGCATCAAGTCCACTCGTAGAGACTTAAAATCGTGTGAGAGCTCTGGGCACAGTCAGCTTCCCCTGGTTTACAACTGAATAGATGGCTGGAGAGGGCTTTGATTTTACTGCTTCTTGCAGTTAGTGCTTTATACAGAAAACTTTATCATTCTATCTCAGCCCCAAATCTTCTTTCTCAGGGATCTTTTCTTCTGTTCTCTCCACTTGTTTGCTTCTCACCCACATTGTTCCTCGTTATGAAGACTGATTGCACTTCCCTCATTTTTTTGCCAAAATGATACCTAAAAACACATCAACAAGAGGCCAGTTGCTCATCAAAACCAGGGTAAAATAATAATCAACAGAAAATTCAGAAACTCTTTTTGAGAATAAAAAGCACAAAGCGTTCCTTAACTTGGAAAGAAGAACAATATTTTTGGTCTTTCTCAGAAAAAATCAAAATTTTTACTTTTCTACCAATAACTGGGCCTCTAATATAGCAAATTAAAATAAAAAGATTTTTTTAAAATTTAACATTTTTATTTCACTATCCAGGATTATTAAAAAATAGACTTTTCTAAAGAGTAGTTTTAAGATCACTGAAAAATTTAACAGAAAATTCAGAGTTCCCGTATATCCTCTGGCCCCACACATACGTAGCCTCCTTTGTTATCAACATCCTGCATTAGACTGTTATATTCGTTACAACTGATGGACCTACATTGAGACATCGTTATCACTCAAAGTCCATTGTTCATATTAAGGGTCTCTCTTGGTGCTTTACATTAAATGGATTCTGACAGTTGCATAAAAACAGGTATCCACCTGTGAATCATACAGAATAGTCTCACTGCCCTAATAATCCTCTGTATTCCTCTAATTCTTCCTTCCCTCCCTTTCTTCTGGCTACTGGCAGCCACTGATCTTTTTACCATCTTCACAGTTTTGCCCTTTCTAAAAATATTATACGGTTGGAATCATATAGTATGTAGCCTTTTCAAATTGGCTTCTTTCACCTAGGAGAGTATGTTTACATTTCATCCATGTGTTTTTATGACTTGAATCCTCATTTCTTTTTATCACTGAATAGACTCCAGTGCCTGGATGTATCTCAGTTTATTTATCCATTCACCTACTGGAGGGCATCTTGGTTACTTCCAAGTTTTGGCAATCATGATTAAATCTGCTATTAACATTCGTGTGCAGGTTTTTGTGTGGACACGAAAGCCTTTGTTTTTCAAGTCCTTTTCGGTAAATACCAAGGAACACAATTGCTGGATAGTATGCTAAAGTACATTTACTTTTGTAATAAACTGCCAAACTGTCTTTCAAAGTGGCTGTACCATTTTGCATTGCTTCTAACAATGAAAGAGATTTCCGTTGCTCCACATCCTTACCATCATTTGGTGTTATTAGCAGTCTTCATTCATTTTGTGCTGCTGAAACAAAATACCTGAGATTGGGTAATGTATAAAGAACAGAAAATCATTGTCTCCATAGTCTTGGAGCTGGAAAGTCCAAACTCAAGGTGCTGGCAGGTTCATTTGTCTAGTGAGAGTTTCTCTCAGAAAGGATGGCTTTTTTGCTACATCCTGGTAAGAAGAAGAATGCTGTTTCCTCATATTGTGATAGGCAGATGGGCAAGCTAACTGAATGCTTCATAAAGTCTCTTTTAAAAGTTTCTTAATCTCATTTACAAGAAAGAAGCCTTCATGGCCTAATTACCTCTTAAAGGCCCCACCTGTTAATACTATCATATTGGCAACACCTGAATTTTGATGGGGGGCACATTTAAATCGTAGCATCAGTATTTGGAATTTTGGCCATGTTAATAGGTGTACTGAGTATCAATGTTGTTTTAATTTGCAATTATCTAATGATGTATCATCTGGGGCATCTTTCCATATGCTTATTTTTGCATGTGTATATCTTTTTTGGTGAGGTTTTCATTCAGATATTTTAACCATTTATTTTCTTATTGTTGGGTTTTAAGAATTCTTTGTGTATTTTGGGTAACAGTTCTTCATCAGATACGTCTTTTGCAAATATCTTTTCCAAGTCAGTTGCTTATCTTATTCTCTTGACAGTGTCTTTTGCAGAGCAGAGATTTTTAATTTTAATGGAGTCAAGCTTAGCAATTATTTATTTCATGAATCAGGGTGTTGTCCCAAAAAAATTCATCATCATACTTACAGTTATCTATATTTTCCCTTGTTATCTTCTAGTAGTTTTATAGTTTTGTGCTTTAAATCTTGATGTATTATCCATATTGAGATGGTTTTATAAAGGGTGTAAGTTCTGTATCTGTAGATGTCCAATTGTTGTAGTGCCATTGGTTGAGGACTGTCTCTCCTCTAGTGTATTACATTTGCTCCTTCTTCACAAATCACTTGACTATGTGGGTCTGTTTCTGGACCCTAATCTACTTTATTTCACTGATCTTTTTCCAGGAATTTTTATGCTTATCTTATGCAATGCTAACAGCAAATGGATAAGATAGCTATTATTATATTTATTTTGTAGATGAGAAAATTTAGGTCTTTAGGAGAAAATTACTTTGCCCAGTACCTGACCAAACTATGTTCAAATTCATCTCTGTATTGCTCCAAAACTTTTGCTCATTCTATTAAACCAAACTCAACACTTATACAGAAGAATTGGAGTGGAGTACACAATAAATTGATGATTAGAATGAATTCAACATTATTTTATCCCACACGCAGTGGCTCCTCTTTCCCTTTTATTATATCATTCTTTATTCCACTCACGTATTTTCAATCTTTATCTGTGTCTGGATCAATGAAAAATCAGGTTAAGAATTTTAATGGCTATCATAAATGTCTGAATTATAAAAGTGGTAACATCTGAAATTGCTCCATATTTAAAGCAAACATAGTATGAATAACTTGAAATATTTACATATGGGCACATTTTTCCACTCATTTCCTGAGCATAGGACCAAATAAGATACTAATTCTATTAAGAAGTCTCAGCTGGGCACAGTGGCTCATACCTGTAATGCTAGCACTTTGGGAGGCCAAGGCAGGTGGATCACGAGGTCAGGAGTTCAAGACCAGCCTGGCCAGTATGGTGAAACCCTGTCTCTACTAAAAATACAAAAATTAACCAGGCATATTGTGTGCACCTGTAATCACAGCTACTCAGGGGGTGAGGCAGAGGAACTGCTTGAACCCAGGAGACAGAGGTTGAAGTGAGCCAAGATAGCACCACTGCACTCCAGCCTGGGCAACAGAGTGAGATTCTGTCTAAAAAAAAAAGTCCCAAAAAGAACAATACCAATTATTTGCTTTTATAAAGCTCTTTATAATTCATAATATCATGGGAGGAAAAAAAAGTTAATTAAATGTGACCCAGTTTGCAAAAAAAGTATCACATGTGCTTTTGCTGCTGGCCTATATTGAAAGTGCTCAGTGTACACACCCTCACTGGGGATACGGCTTGACAGATGAATCTGTCACTGAGAAAAAAGATAATCATGTTATTAAAAAGTATCCTAAGAGAAATCAGAAAACTCCTTGTAAGTAATGCAGATTTATCTGAAATAAGATGTACAAAAGACTCATTAATATTTCTTGAGATAAAGTTCTTTATTTCCTTATCCTAAATTGTACACCAACAGAAGTTTAAAGAACATGTTATTGATTTGGAAATAGTATTTTCTCAATGTAAAGGGAGTATTTTAAACAGGAACAAAATGGTGTCAATGGTTTAAAAAATGTCAAATGGCAAGCCAGCTTTATTATTCATATGTATTATGTAAACTACAGACTATAATGATTTCAGGGAATTTAAAACATTTAATAATCAATTAACTGAACATTTTTTGATTTTCTACTTCCAGCAGATATTGAAATTAGCTTTTTTTCTATGTTATTTACTGGCCTATTGCAGCATATTCAGAAACATTAGAAGTAAATCAAGGACTAGATACATCAAAGTAAAGGTGATTGTTGACGATTGAACTTGAATAGACTGTTAATGAATCGTAACTGAAGTACTTTACTTTCTTCAAATTTCAGTCTGCGTAAATGTGATTATAGTTTGAAAAGTGATTATAAAATTGTGTACTAGAATTTTGAAGTGATTTCTCAACTGTTTCCCACATTATATTCCCCCCTCTCTGAAGTAAATTGACACTTTTCCCTTATTCTCAGTTTTGAACATTACATTTGGACTTTAAAACCATTTTAATGAACCTCTTAAAAAATATGGCCATTCATTTTTTTAAATGCTTATTTCTTTTCTTTCTCACTTTCTTCTTGTCAAATTAAAGAGGAAAATTCTCAACTAATTTCATCTGTCAAAATACAGTTTTCTCCATTAAAATATCCTAATTAAGCATAATAATAACAACAATTTTGGGGGTAATTATTTTGTTTTAGGAATGTTGCTAAGCCCCTTTATATGAATTGCTTCCTCCTTTGCTTGGTTCTACAATTTTCTAAGTCATCTTTTCAAGAATATATTTAAGAGAGTGGCTACATAAGGAAATAATATTGACCAAATATTTTATAAGAATTCAACCTAATTAAATGCATGCTTGACTTTTTTAAAAAATACATTTATTTTAAACAGTCTTAAATAAATACAGGTAAAAATTCCATAAGGTTGATAATACAGAGAATAATTGTGGGTAAATAATAAATTTCCAATAGGATATACTTCAGGCAACATGGAGCTAGCTTGGACTAGCTAATGCAGATAGCAAGAACTGGCTGGAATCTGAATAATATTTTTATATAATATGCATAGCAGTATTTTAAGGATGATGAGGCTACCAGACATCTAAAATAAAAAGACAAAGCTGATTTTATTGTTCACTATAATAACAGAGAGCTGTGCTGGTCAGTCGTAGTCTCTGTGAGCAGAACAGAGCAGACTACTGATTTTATATAGGGATTCAGGGAAAAATGGAGTTCAGGGATTGGTAGATATTCCTTCTAGAAGTTTCAGTAGATGACATCATTTGTAGAATTGCAG
The DNA here is from genome assembly GCF_002776525.5 of Piliocolobus tephrosceles. NCBI lineage: Eukaryota > Metazoa > Chordata > Mammalia > Primates > Cercopithecidae > Piliocolobus > Piliocolobus tephrosceles. The sequence continues at coordinate 26,264,267 of NC_045446.1, read as the reverse complement.
TCACTAGGATGAGACTGTTGTTGCCTGGTTGGTATTCAGAGGTACACTTCTTAGAGCTATTGTGTTCACTGTTGACTGGCTGACTTTTTCAGAAGCAAGAGATTCACTCAGTTCCACTGGATGGGAATGTGTTTATTCAACAGAGTGGTCACTGATCTATTGAATGGGTTGTATTAGTCAGGCTCAAACAGAGAAGCAGAATATGTGCAGACATATATGCAAATCCAATGTCATATATAGTAGGTGGTCAGAAAGGAAGCATCATGCGTGGGCTGGAATTTCCTGAGTATGGACCTAGTTATTGTCATAGGTGAGTTTCTTTCTCTCTCCCCAGGGAAGTCGTAGCCTTCTTACAGGGGGTTCCAACTGAGTAAGTAATGCCCACCCAGGATAATCTCTCCTAATTAATGACCATTTGTTATGGATTTTTGTTACATTATCTCTTCACAACAACAACCTGTATTAGTGTATAATTGGATAAGGAAAAAAAGGAATATGCATGATACAAAATGGTTATTTTTCCCTTCCTTCCTCCAACTTTTGTAAGACAATAACTCTTGTAGTTTACCTACCAAATAATATATGAGCAAGGATATTCCAAAGAAGAAAGTTTAGTCTACCCAAGGTGAAAACACAAAATCATTACACATTTTCTATGGGCACAGAACAATCAATCTTTTTGTATACTTGCAGGAATTTTTGAACTGATCTTTTCCACTCTTTCCTCCTTTCTCTAGTTTTCTTTTTCTCTTTATTCTCATAGCTTTTGTCATCCTTCATGTACTACATCAGGGAATGTATGTGCCAGAGCAGAATATTAGAGCAAAATACTTTTTTTTTTTCTTTTGGCCCCAAAGCAAAGGCCCTTGAAGAACCAAAAGCATTACAGTAGACATAAATGACTTTGAAGAATTTATCATGAGGACTATTGAGACTTTATTATTCCCAATTTCTGTCTTTTAATTTGAAAACAAATATTTTGTGGGGAATAGGCATAGATGGAAATATGGTCTAAATGGAAGTGATGAGTATATAAACAAAGGTGATTGTAGTATAGAGAAGAGGTAGAGCACTGGAGAGCTGGCATAACCCCATATAAAGTTTATAGGATTCAAGATGAGAGGGAAGTTTTATATCCAATTTAGGATAATGTTGTACAGATGAATTGAGACATCTGGGATGGGAAAAATCACTATATCATATATCTTATTAGGTAAATTGCTTAGATTAAAAGACATTTTCTATGCCCAGTCGAAAGAGAGTAGATATTTCCTACACTTCTGAATAGCACAGAAACAGCAGATAACATTTCTGAGCCTCAAGGAACGTTTAGAGTACGGCCTGTGTGAATTTAGGACTGAGGGTCAGATGAGTTAAAGTTACCTTGTTGAAAGCTTGAGTGGGTCTTTGGCTTGATAAATACATCCAACCTCCACTCCAAGTAAAGTTAAAAGGAATTAAAAACTCAGACATAAGCTGATGGAAAATGTGGGAATCACTTTCAAAATAATACCAAATTTGTGTCATTCTGCTAGAAAAGTGACTTAAAATAGAAATTAGAACTTATAGCAATAAAATTATATTTATTAAAATTCAAATACATAAAATTTTCATATACTTAACAATTACCAAATTCTAAATTGTAATACTACTTACCATCCTAATGTTTTAAATAATTTATATATAAATTATAAAAATGATTTTCATATATTGCTTATATATGTAAATTACATCAATGATTCATATATACATAGCTTATATATAAATGGCATTAAAAATTGATATATTCCTATAATATATAAATTATATATAACTGAATGGTGACTTTGGTCCTGTTCTTTCACTTTTTTGATATAATATAGTTGGTTGTGTCTGTGAATGCTACCTGAAATAAGATCCCTCCCTTTTTTTTTTTTTTAAGAATTTCACTCTCGTGAAGCATAAAAAGAATATAAGAATATAAGACTTTAAATCCTTCCACATTCTGCTGGTCAAAGAATATGTACTATTGTATGTAATAATACCTAAGTCATTCTTCCACTCTGAACTCAATCCACTTCTATTATTTGATTTTGGAAATGGACTTTGAACATGGACCTGTTTGTCTAATCTGATTATTATTTTCCTATTCTTTTCTATTTAAATGCTGAGTGGCAGAGCTATATTTGGGAAGGCAATGATTTCATTACACCAATAGAGGGAACTGCCTTTCCAACAAAAGAGCAAAAGCCAAGTTGGCTAAGCAAGAATATTTCCCATCACACTGAAGAAGCCACAAGAGAAATGCCGAGACAAAATGTCACCTCAAACACAGTGACAACAGGATTACAGAAATCTAATTAGCCATTTCATTAACTGAATCTTGTCTGTGGAGATGGCAAACAATGGGGACTCAGAAACATCCATTCATTAGAAATATATGAAACTGTCAAGAAGATTATTCCATAATTTGTTTCTTGTTTTTTTTTTTTTTTTCAGGTGGTGCAGATGGAGTTAGGGTGGTGGAGTGACTTATTAAAAGGTCATATTTCAGAAGGCTGTAAAAATTGAGGACACTTTCAGGGAGCTAAATTTGCTATTGTAGATATATTGACAACTATAACTTTGAAATCTTCTTTCTTTTTTTCGTCCCACGTAAGTTAATTAGGTAAATTTATGGACATGATGTACTAAGAGTCATATCTTGACAAAAATCATTAATAAGATGCTATTTATCTCAGTTGCATCTTTACATAGCACTTATATTGTCAATGGATTGATTAAATGTAAACTCTTGGAAGAAAGGTGTCTCATTTTGATTGTTTTTATAGCCATAGGTTTTAGTGTCTGAGAAATTTTTAAGGTAACAGATAAATGAGTGAAACAATTTTTTTTAAATAAACAAAAAATTTTAACCTCAAGAACAAAGTGGTATGAATCTAAGGGAAGTGAAAAGAAATTGATGGCAGGATTACAATTTCTGATTGATTGAAAAATTCACCTGTTCATTAATGTAATTTCCTAGTAACATATTAAGAATCATCACTGAATTTTGATGACGATGTTACTGCATATTAAAAGCATTGCAATAGAGGGCAGTCTAGTTTCTGCAGGTTGTACCTTTTTATTTTGGACCTGGTCAGGGTATCTTCAACGGCTACTGTACATTATCAATGCACACAGCGTATTATCAAGCCAGTTGCCACTTAACTTATGGAATTTGTGGCTGCTATTTTGTGACTTGGTTTCTTTCACTCAAAGAACAGGATTTTCCACTGGGTTGATGGTGAAATCTTGACGTTAGCCCATCTGCCTGCAGGGTGTGGTTTTCAATGCCTCCATGAAGCGTATAGTTGTATTATTTAACAGAAAGATGAACAGACGAAGGTGAAGGAACATTCTTTGTCCACAAAAGCGAGTAACCTTCACCCCCACCAGCAAAAAACAGACTGTTATGTAAAAGTCTAAAAGACAGAGGTAAGAAAAGGCCTAGACAGATCTGAAAGATGTTAAGAGTGGCCTTTCAGGTAACCAAGAATATCAACTGAAAACACTTTTAAGCTATCTAGCTTCATTGATACAATTGAAGATATATTACTTCCAGCATAGTAAAGAACAATTTGCTGACACTAAAGTCGTAGGGAGTTATTTGATTTTAGGAATGAAGTTTCACAGGATTACCAGGATGCTGAATACACTTTCATTCAAAGGTGGCTCCATTTACAAAGTATGGGAGCTGGTGCTGTGTATTGCCAAGACAACAATTACAACGTGAGAAGTTCAGATGAGCAGAATGGCCATTTTGGTAATAGGTTTGATTAATTAGTTGATTGATTTAGGGGGTGGCAATTGTTTAGGCATCATGAGGATAATGCAAAGATTCTTTAAGAACAAAACTTTCAGCATGCCATCCTATATTGTATCACAGAACATACCACCAGACATAACAAAAAGCCAAAATTTTCACTAATTAAGGAACACTTATATCTCTATGAACCAACACTTTCCAGAAGAAGAGGTTGTAACTCAACTCTGTAAGCTTAAGACATTGAAAACTTTAAAAGTTTGCCCATAGAAAAATAAAATTCTGCAAGAACAACACAATGGCTATTCAGGACATTTAATTTTTTTCCACAGATATTGAATTTGTTCAAAAACTAATTTTCTACCTAGAGCAGAAGCCACAGCAAACAAACAAACCTAATAATAGAATATTGGCTTAGAAGACTAACCAATGAGATTAATGAAGTAATGTATTGGATGGGAGAAAACAACACTAAAAATACTTTAAATAACAGAATTGGTTATTTTAAATTTAAAAGTAAAGAAAATTTTTTTTTAAAGTTTTCTTTAAGGTTTACATATTGTCAGAAGAAAATGCCATTTTTAAAGACTGAACTTGAGCTAGTATCTTTACAAAGGGATTGTCTATTAGTTACTTTATTGACTGGGATTAACAATGACCTTCTTCAGTTAAATACAGTTACTTGTTTGTTTGAACTGAGGTCTCAGATATTCTCCTGTAATTGATGTTGATCAGTATGAGATTATGAGCTTAAAAATAAAAATGTATTTCTCAGTGAAAATCAACCTAAGACAATATTTTTGTTCAATTCCAATTCCCGTATGAGACTAAATCTTTTTAAACAAAACAATAGTCTTATGGAAAAAAATCTATTATTATGTTAAAAAAATAATAGTCTCCATTTATTAATCTATAAAATGGGGCTAATAATATACACCTTTTAAAAATGTTATACAAATGCTAGAGAAAACTAATAAGAATTTGGAAACAAAACTATATACTTTTCTATGTCACTAATTTAAATCACAGAGGTCTTTTTAATCAAACTATCCAGCTAGCTGGAAAAATAAGAGCTCTCCTTTGTGAAAAGAAACTGACTGGCCAGGCCCGGTGGCTCAGGCCTGTAATCCCAGCACTTTGGGAGGCCAAGGCGGGTGGATCGCCTGAGGTCAGGAGTTCGAGACCAGCCTGGTTAAAATGGCAAAAGCCCATCGCTACCAAAAATACAAAAATTAGCTGAGTGTGGTGATGGGCGTCTGTAATCCCAGCTACTCAAGAGGCTGAGACAGAAGAATCGCTTGAACCCAGGAGGTGGAGGTTGCAGTGAGCCAAGACTGTGCCACTGCACTCCAGCCTGAGTGACAGGGGGAGACTCCGTCTCAAAAAAAAAAACAAAAAAAAGAAACGAAACTGACTAATGCTTGTTGTATACTGCACACTCATGGCAAGTTATGCATGGGCTACACTTTACTGCAGTGCTTCTCAAAGTGTGGTCCAGGAAGCTTTGGATGTTCTTTTTAATATATTATTAAGATATATGCTTTTAGAGTATCTACAAGGTCAAACTCTTTTTGTAGTAATAGTAAAACATTAATTGACTTTGTTCACTCTGTTGAAATTTACACTGATTTTGCAAAAGCAAATGTGGTAAAATTATTGGTGTCATAGAAAGTATCATAGCAGAGGAGACTTTCAGTTCCAAAATGGCAGCTGGCTTCCCTCCTACCCACAGAAAACCAATATATATATATATATGTATAAAGCACTGAGATTGTCACCAGTAGTATTCTAGAACTCAAAGATGAGGATAAGTAATTTCCCAGGGTCACAGAAAACTTAAAAACTCTGAGCAAACAGTAAGATAATTTAATTTCATATATGCAACAACTATCCCCCCAATCTGCCTGGCACCAAGAGTGCAAAAAATTTCCCCCAACTTACCATTTCTACACTGGAAAAAGTGAGGTCGAGGTGGACAATCAGCTTCTCCACCAACTTGGGTCCCTTCGTCAGGAGACCTTTTCATGCCTCAATCCACGAGAAGTATTGTGAGTACCTGAAGGGAGACAAATCTTTGAGGACAGCCAGAGAGAAAGGGGAAAGATGGTAACATCATCCCCATCTCTGGAAACCCTGCTCTGTAACTTGGCCAAAGGAGATGACAAATCAGAATAGCATTTCTATTCATATTCAGCAGCAGCATGCTGTAGGAGGCACATTCTGTAAGTGTCCTGGGCTCAAATCCCTGGCTGGCCTTTTTATGCTCCCAGGATATCCCATTTGCGACCTCCCTGTTCTTGCCAGGAAGCACTTACGATTTGCTAGAGCTGAGGCAATCCTGAGCTTTAGGTAACATCTGGTGCCAAAAACTAGGCAATGACCTAGGAAAAAATTAAGAAATTTAACAGGTAAATTATAAAGAATCTCTAAGCAAACATAACCAACAAAAACCAAAACAAGCCAGATAGAGAATACTAGAATAAATAAATAAACCTTCAAAGCAAAGACGTTGATGTATAATACATGTAGAAGTAACAACGGCAAACAGGGCACTATGACCACCACAAACAGACAAAGCAGGGTACCAGTGACTGACCTCAATGAGATGGCAATATGTGAGATCTCTGACCAATAATTCCAAATAAAACTTTTAAGGAAAATCAGTGATCTCCAAGATAACACAGAAAAACAATTCAGAAATTTATCACATAAATTTAACAAAATGATTGAAGAAAACAAAAACTCAGAAATTTGAAAACTGAGAAGTACATTTGCTATACTGAAAAATTCATTGGAGGTTTAAAACAGCAGATGGGCCAAGCAGAGAAAAATTAAAAATCAGTGAGCTCAAAGATAAGCTATTTGAAATTATACAATCAGAAGGGAAAAAAGAAAAAAAAAAAAGGAAATGGAGATATCTAATAAAAATACCTCAAAAGACCAAATCTAAGGATTATTGATGTTAAGGAGGGAGTTGAGCAAGAGCAAGGAGTAGAGAGCTTATTAAAATAAATAATAACAGAATACTTTCCAAAACTCAAGAATAATATGAATGTCTAGGCACAAGAAGGTAAGAGAACGCCACAAAGATTTGCTAAATAAGACAACCTGAAGGCATTTGGTAATCAAGCTCTCAAAGGTCAAAGGCAAAGAGAGGATCCTAAAACAGCAAGATTCAAAACAAATGCAAATAACATATAAAGGAACGCCAACTCATCTAGCAACAGATTTCTCAATGGAAACCATACAGACCAGAAAGGAGTGGGACCAAATTTTCTAAATGCTGAAAAAAAAAAAAAAAGAAACTGATACTTAAGAATACTTTATTCAACCAAGTTAGTCTTTTATTATGAATGAGAGGTAAAGTCTTCCTGAAACAAACAAAGCTAAGATAATTTATAACCACCAGACCTGTCTTACCAAAAATGCTAACGTGAGTTATTCAATCAGAAACAAAAAAAAACAAAAAAGCGCTGATGTGCAGGAAAAAATAATGAAGATATAAAACCCACTGGTAAAATTAAATACAAAGACAACGGCAGAATATTCACATACTGTAACTATGGTGTACAATCCACTTAAAACTCTACCATGAAGCCCAAGCAAGTCTGTCAATAATGACAATAGCTATAACACTCTGTTAACAGACAGGCAACATAAAATATGTAAATTGAGACAAACATCAAAATGGGTGGACTAAAGTATAGACATTGTTTGTTTATTTTTGTTTATTCTTCTTTCTGTGATCTAATAACAGTAATGTGTTATTTCTGATTTTGTAAACCTTGTAGTAACCACAATGAAAAACCTGAAATAGATACACTAAAAATAAAAACCAACAAATTAAAGCATAGTACCAGAAAAAAAATCACTTAACCACCAAGGATGTCAAAAGATAAAAAAAAGAAGAAGAATAGAGGGGATACAAAACAACCAGAAAGCCAGCAACAAAATGACAGTAATAACTCCTTACTTCTCAAAATAATACTGAATGGTAATAGGCTAAATTCTCTAATTAAAAGACACAGAGTGGTTGAATGGATGGCAGGGTTTGGGGGTCTGGGGGAGGGCTAGCATTAGGAGAAATACCTAATGCAAATGATGAGTTGATGGGTCCAGCAAACCAACATGGCACATGTATATCTATGTATCAAACCTGCACGTTGTGCACATGTACCCTAGAACTTAAAGTATAATAAAAAACACCCAACTATATCCAACTATATGCTCCCTATAAAAATCCCATCTTACCTGTAAAGATAAACAGACTGAAAGTGAAGTGATGAAAAAATGTATTTCATGCAAATGAAAACAAAAGTAGCTACACATATATCAGATAAAATAGACTACTTGTCAGAGACTATAAAAAGAGACAAAGGTCACTATATAATGCTAAAGTGATTACACAGCAAAAGATGTAAGAATTATAAAAATCTATGCGCTACACACTAGAGCACCCCAAGCATATAAAACAAACATTAGTAAATCTAAAGGGAGAGATAGACTGAAATAATAATAGTAAGAGACTTCATCACCTCACACTCAGTAATGGACAGATCAGGTAGAAAAAAAATCAAGAAAGAAACATTGAATTAAATTATACACTAGACCAAATAGGCCTAACTAACAGCTACAGAATATTTAATCCAACTGGTACACAATACACATTCTTTTCATCAGCACATGAAACATTCTCCCAAATAGATCATATCTTAGGTCACGAGGCAAGCCTCAACAAATTCAAAGAGCAGAAAAATATATAAAATATTTTTCAGATGATGATGGAATAAAGCTAGAAATCAATTACTAAGCACAGGAAGTCAAAAATTATATATATTCATATATATAGCTGTTAAAATGTAAGAATAAATTTGGATAAAATAAAATAAATTATCATCCACAACATCAACCAAAAAAAAAACGCTTTTGCATAAAGTTTTTTAAAAACTGGCATATTAACCTTCACTGTTAAATTTTAGGGTATTGGGGGTTTTTTGGGATAGAAAGCAGGAATAGTAATTGAGGGAAGACCAGAGGTGTCTGAGGCCCTCAAAATGTTTTATGCATTAACCTCTTTTGAGGTTTCACAAGTGTGCATGTTTGGATAATTTATGAATACATATAGTTATGTTCTGTGTCCTTTTTATGTGTGTAAAAATAAAATGTACTTAAAGTGAAAACTTTGGCATTAATGTATAATGTCATAAAATGTCAAGAAATACAAACAAGTAGTGATTAGTCTTTAAGTTGTGATTAGTCTTTATTGTTACTTAGAGCATAATTGCAGGAATTCTTAAAAGTCAAATGGCCTGAATTCTAATGGATTCAAGTTTCTTTTAGTTTTGTATTTAATAATTCACTCTAAGTTAAGAGCAAGAACATTGCTTAATATTTTTTAAAGTTATTCCACTTAATGCACAAAGCAGCTTTATAATGGATTCCCTCAGCAATTTATGTTAAACCAATCCCTAACTATTCTTTAGAAAGGAATTATTCAAATGTTTATCCGATGCATTTTCAAATAATTCGTTAACTTTATTAGTGTCTTTGCTGAAGATTCAAAAATGTCTAAATATGTGGATTTTCTCTATTGAATATTTATCTTGTATATTTATTTATAGCACTTACCCCTCCATATTCTCATTCATCTAGTACCTGACTGTAGAATGAGCTCCTATGTGCCCAGAAATAAGCCTAATTTGACTGTGTCAATCCAGTATCCAATATTTGTGACACACACACGTACGCAAACCTTATATTTTGAAAGAATCACTGTTGAATTGTATCTAATTGCTTTGGATTCAGGTTGATAATATTATTTCTAATAAACTCAAATGTATTCTTTGATACTAAAGATTTTAAAAGTCCATCTACTACTTAAAAGCCAAAGCAAAAATATCCCATGTGTCAGAGTCACTTGGTAGTGCAGCTCATACCTAGCATAGAATGGAGCTATCATTTTCTTCTTACTAAAAATGCATTCTAGAAGTGCCATTTGAAGAAAATCAAGAAAGCTAGCTTATATATAAGCTTATATTTATGAAAAACAATAAGTAACATGAATTATTAATTGTCCTTGTAGTAAATATTTTTAGAGTATATTATAAACTGAAAGCTGTAAAAACTTTAATAAAGGACTTTTACATAAATTATGGGTATACATCATACATGAATAAATACATAAACACTATACATCATGGGAAATTTTCATATAACACATTACGACAAGTACTCCTCTTTTCAACATAGCAAAGTGTGCATTAGTCCATCTCAGAAGATAATAAGTTTAAGACTCAGATGGGTCATTTTTTTTTTTTAATCAAGGGGATGTCAGGGGGGAATGCTGACTTTATGCCTGACCCTTCACCATGGGCTTTTATACAATGTTTTGTCTAATTATACATTCATTCACTTCACATACATTCACAGACCTATGAGTCTTACTACTTCTCTAGTTTTACTAGTGAGAAAAATGATACTATAAGACTGATTTATAATCAGACCAACCAGGGTTCAAATTTCTATTTTCATTGCTATTACTAGATCCTTAAGCTCTTATAAGTTTATTGTTTTATAGATGTACTAATATATTTGAGCAACTCATTAGATTTTTGTGATAATTAAAGGAAATAATGAAAAAATTGGGGTAGCAGGGTATATGACACATAGTGTTTAATAAATGCTATTTTGCAAATAATAATAATAATTTGTACTTTCCATTTGAACAAAACACCATTACTGAGGAATCTTTGAGATATGGATTTTTGCAGTACTTTTTAAAATTCAATTTGTGTAAATAAAACCTAATTATGTTTCTATTTTCCTTAGCTAAATTACACATACTAATGCAGGCTTACTTTTTAAAAATTTCTACACTGAAGACTAAGACATATTTTTAATTTATACTTTAAACTCTATTAAAAAGAATACAACAATGGTTAACGTAGTTTTAATTCATTCATCTGGTCAAGAATTACTTATAACTTTGAAAATATTGACTGCACTACAAAAATCATAAAATCTTAAAAAAATTAGGATAGATAATAAAAAATAACCAAAATACTATCTGAGTAAGAGACTCACTTTTTTGCTTAAATATGTTCACACTATACACATATATTTGTAGAGAATCAATTTTTTGCTTAAATATATTCTCACTATATACATTAGAGTAAATGCTTACATTTAAAGAAGATTGTTTCTTCTTTCTTAAAATATTTCTTTTGGTATTTGTGAGAATTGTTATAGTGTTTTTTTAGTGGTCTGCAATTGTTTGTTATCATTTATACTCCTTAATACTTCTAAAGCTACATATGATTGTGACGGAGACAGTTTAAGAAATATATCTTCATTCCACCCCTGGTTTACCTGATAGAGCAAAATATTTTTCATTTTTATGGAAAACCAGCCATCAGAGCTTGGATCAAAAATGGTGTGGGTAGTTATCTCTTGATAATTCCTGATACTACCAGATAGTTCTGTGAAATTAACAGCTTTTAATCGCTAATGAACTTTGGGCTTTACTTAAATTGGAAAGCTAGAATTAAGACACATTCTGACATTGCTTTGTTCCCTAAGTCAGTCAGATTCCTTCAAATACTTTTGAAAACGAATGTTCAAGGCTTTGGAAATCGTGATGTTGAGATATTAAGTCTCATTTCATTCCTTAAAAACGTAAAAAGGTTTAAAGTGTCTCTCTTTTCTCTAAAGACAAATAATCTCAAGATAAATTTTAGCCCTTTATCTCAAACTATTTTCAGAATGAAAATGGAGGAAGTTAAAGATAAAAGTAGGGGTTTGGGAATTAATTTGTTGGCACATTTGTTTTCATTCATTAGTTAAATTATTTAAAGATTGTGAAAAAGTAAAAGCAACCTCTAATTTTTTGAGCATCTACTAGCCAAAATTCAAATTCCATGTTCCTCATATTACCTAATGTAATCTTAGGTATAGCTAACATGTACTGAAAGCTTACTCTGTGTAAGGAACAAGGCTAAGCACTTTGCACACCTAATGGTATTTAATCCTTACAACAACCCTGTGGAATAGATACTCTGTTCTACTCTTATTTTATATATGAGAAAACTAAGTCTTATAAATATCAAATAACTCTCTGAAAATGTCACATGTCTGAACTCTTCTCTGTTTCTCTATATTGCCTACTTGGGAAGTAGGTATTCGGTTCCTTTCTTTTAAAAGCACAGAAACTAAGTCTTTAGAAAAAGCAAGAACAAAAATCTAAGGTTACGTAGCCCTCTATAATGGTGCATCCAAGATAAAATTTATTTTCCGTTTGGTTCCCAAATCTCTCCATACCACCCTACTATCAAAAAAACAGTAACAAGGAAATAGCCTGGGTCAGAAGATATTTTACTCACTCATTCATAGCATCTATGTTTCCAAAAGAAACAAGATGTGAGTTACATAGCATACTAAGGTGCTTCAAAATTGTGTGTGATAAAAAAAATTGTCAGTTATATTCACCGACTTTACCAAGATAGAAGATAAGCATATACATTTGAAGATTTTTATTAGTAGGGTTAAAATAAAACACATTTTAGGAAAAGGAAAAGTAAACTAAAAAAAAATTTAGTAGGTCCACCTTAATCAATATTCATCTATTCAGGTGATTTACATTCCTTATCCCTGGATTTTTCATGAAATTGTCAAATTAATAGATGAATTCTAATTCGGACCAAGCTTGCAGAAAAAGTATAGAAGACAAAAGAGAAGGTGACTTGTCATTCCACCAGTCTCTCTCTCTTTTTTTCTTTTCTTTTTTTTTTTTTTTTTTGAGATGGAGTCTTGCTTTATCACCCAGGCTGGAGTGCATTGGCACAATCTTGGCTCACTGCAACCTCCACCTCCCGGGTTTAAGCCTTTCTTCTGCCTCAGCCTCCCAAGTAGCTGGGATTACAGGCGTCTGCCACCATACCTGGCTAATTGGCTAATTTTTGTATTTTTAGTAGAGATGAGGTTTCACCATGTTGGCCAGGTTGATCTCAAACTCCTAACCTCCAGTGATCCACATGCCTCAGTCTCCCAAAGTGCTGGGATTACAAGCTTGAGCCACCGCGCCCGAACAAAAGTCTCATTTTTATTACACTTAAATGATGGTGCTTGACTAGAAATACTTAGTATTTGTTTAGGTTTTACCATGTCAGAATTGAAGTATTAATTTAAACAACAGAAAAGCAGAAAGAAAAAAACAGTGTATGTGAAATGGATTTTGGCTGTGACGTTTATTTTTGTGTGTCAACTTGACTTAGCCATTTGGTGCCCAGATGCTTGGTTAAATATTATTCTGGGTGTGTCTGTGAGGATATCTATGAGGGAGATTAACATTTGAATTTGTAAACTGAGTAAGATTGCCCTCCCCAATATGGATGAGCCTCAGCTAATCAAGGAAAGGCCTGAACAGAATCACAAGGTTGACCTTCCCTTTCATAAAAGGAAACACTTCCTCCTGACTGCCTTGAGCTGAGACATTAGTTATTTCTTTCTTTTGATTCAAACTGAAGCATCAGTTCACTAGTCCTCAGCTTGATGTCTTTCAGACTGAAATGATACCATTGTCTTTCCTGGTTCTCAGGCTTTCAAGTTTGTAGTACTAGAAGAATACCATGAGTTCCCCCTTTGTCCCCCGTTTGCTGACTGCAGATCTGACCTCTCAGCCTCCATAATCACTTGAGCCAATTCTTATAAGTGAACCAGTCATATGTAAATATGTATCTGCAAATATATATATATCCACACACATATATCCTATTAGTTCTTTTTCTCTGGAGAACCCTAACACAGTGGCCATGTAAAAATTTCTTTTGCTTTTCCAATCATGTATGATAATCTTCTATGGTGCTTTATTAAGTATATTCTCTCCTTAGATATTCTTTATAAAAATGTACATGTTCTCTAGATAAATTATATATTTATTTGTATATGTGAGCAGATGTTAATATATGTATTTATAAAGGTATAAAACAGCCTCATATAAAGTAGATAGTCAATTTTTTTTAGTATTCACTTATTTTTCTTTTTGAACCAAGTTTAATAGGGTATAATTTATATATAAATAAATACATTTATTTTAAGCGTACCTGAGGAGCTTAAGCTATTGTATACCCTCATGCAACTACCACCACAATCAGGGTCAAGAAAATTCCCACTACTGCAGAACATTCTTTCCAATCTCTTTGGTCATAATCAAACCACACAATTAAACACATTTGTATTTCTACACTGATGTATATGAATATTGACATTAAATAGTATAAAGAATATTAATGCCTATCTTAATACTGTATGCCATATTGGGGCAGATTTTTCTGCCATAAGCTTCCAGAAAACTTTTAAAAACATTTTGAATTTTGAAATTGTTGATAAGAAACTGTGGACCTATTTTAAAAAGTTATATGATAATGAAAAGGATGTAAAAGTGATAATTACTCCTAAATATACATGTTATTTGTTTGTATTAGAGACATCCTGGACTTATGACGAATAAACTTATAAACAAAAATCTTCTTGAATAATCTTTGAAAGCTAACTTATTTTAAGAAAGTTTATTAACTAGTGTATACTTTGTGCCTAATAGTATACTTGGCACATAATAAGTACTCAGTAATACATTCTATTTTGCTTTCTGATAATTCTTCCCCACTCATCCCTGTATACTCCTGTTTGTTAATTTAAGAAGCTCTAATTTTTTCTACTTGTTTAGTGTCTGGCAAATAATCTAGGACTGTGCTATTCAATAATGTAGTCATTAGCCACATATGATTATTTAAATTTAAATGAATGGCTATTAAAATGAAAAAGCCATTTCCTTAGCCACACTAGTCACATTGAGTTGCCTGACAGCCACAAGTGGCTCATGGGTACTCTATCAGATGCGAATATTCTTAAGTAAATCCTACATATACACTTTTTCCTAAAATTATCATTGCTTATATCTGTTTGTTTTTAAAAAAACAAAAAGAAAGAAAAAGAAAATGAACTTATTTTGGAAGTGATCTCAGCCAGTTCCCAGAGAATAGCTGGAAGGGTCTAACTTCATTTTAGAGAGATGATGATTAAGTAACTTGCCCAAGGTCACAAACCTACAGTGGGGTGGAGTTAAGATCAGTCTCTAGATGGCCTAAGGTAATTCCATACTCCCTTGGATTACACCATGCTGTCTCTCAATTTTTACAAGTTCAAGCTCTTAGAGCATTTCTATTTGCTTGTTTGTTTTGTTTCTTCTTTAGTCACTTTGTAAGATTTTGGGCTATGGCAACAGCTGCTGCAGTGATGCTCCTTGCTTGCCAGTTATCTGGGATGGCTGGCCATGTAAATGATGGTTGATTATCCTGCTGGCACAGTTTTGTGCTTCTAACATCTTTGCCATATGGTCGTGCTTTCCCATTGGAAAATCTGACTAGTTTGTAAACTGATTTCCTCAAGAGCAGAGACCATGACTCCTGCTTCTTTGACATTTATTTTGGGCCGAGGAGAGTGCACCTAAGAGCAGGAGTTTGATGAATATAATAGGGATTCAGGTCCCTCCACTCATCCTTCTGTCTAGCTAGCAATAATGTTCCTGTATTAGCTTCTACTGCTACTGTACCACAAATTTACTAGTTTGGAACAATGCAAATACAGTGTCTTCCAGTTCTGGAAGTCAGGAGTCTGAAATGGCTCTTACTGAGCTAAAAGCAAGGGGTCATCAGGCCTGCATTTTTTCTAGTGGCTCTGTGGAAGAATTTGTGTTCTTGCCTTTCCCATCTTTTATAGGCACACCACAGTCCTTGCCTTTCCGTCTTCCAAGCCATGTATTAGTGAGTCTTTCTCACATCACATCATTCTGACACTCTGCTTCCTTCTGTCACCTTCTGTGACTCCGACTCACCCTCCTCTCTCAAAGTACACAGCAATTACATTTATATTTACCAGATAACCCAGGACAAATCTTATAATAAGATCTACTAATTAGAAACTTTAATTCCATCGATAGCTTTAATTCGCCCTTGCTATGTAACATGTTCACAAATCTGAGGATATGGGTGTGGACATCTTGGGGATCTATTCTGCTTACCACAGTTCCTTTTATCATTTGGTAGTTTCTTCCTTACATATATTTCTCCACTATCCGAGTGTGACCTTTTTGAGTATAATGTTCTATCCTATCTGTTTTACACACATCCATCCTCACATGGTTCCTACAACATAAAATATATAAAATACATATTTGATATAAAGGGGAAGCATAGACCAGGCACAGTGGCTCATGCCTATAATCCTAGAACTTTGGGAAGCTGAGATGGCAGATCACCTGAGGTTAGGAGTTTGAGACCAGCCTGACAAACATGACAAAACTCCACTCTACTAAAACTACAAAATTAGCTGGCTGTGGTGGTGCACATCTGTAATTCCAGCTACTTGGGAGGTTGAGGACAGAGAATCGCTTAAACCCAGGAAGCGAAGGTTGCAGTGAGCCAAGATTGTGTCATTGCACTCCAGCCTGGCAAACAAGAGCAAAACTCTGTCTCAAAAAGAAAAAGAAAAAAGAAAAGTGAAAATATAAAGAAATATGCTGCTTAAAATGCATCTTATCTGGAAACAGAAACATACTTTACATGTAAACATCTTTCTATTTATTCAACAAATGTCTTGGGTTCTTACCATATACCAAGATCTGTTCTAGGTTGTTGGAGAAAATAACAGAAATCCTTGAATTTAGGTTCCAGTGGTTGGTGTTGAAAGTAAAGCTTGGAGTCACAAAGAAAAAGAACTCTTAAACAAATAATTTCTCAGCAAAGCAAATTTACTTCTGCAGAAGGGTGCTTCTTGCAGGTCTGGTCGCCCTGAGAGCACAACGAACAGTCTTTTGTTTTTTATTTCTAATGCAGCTTGTCCCTGCTACTGTGTCCTGCCTCCATTGGCTGGAGTTGGACTGCACAATTTAACCGGAATCTGAATGGCTAACTTGAAAAGTGCAGGAATGCAGTTACACTGGTGGGAAGAACAGTTTCTGCAGGAAGGGCCATTGCCACAGGAGGGGCAATTTACAGAGTGAGTAACAGATGTGGGCTTTGTAGATAAGGACTGGTGGGAGAGTTGTTTACTGAAACCAAGACAGGGAGGGATAGAGAGCAAGGAAGTTTGGCCTTGAAAGTAGAGAACAAAGAACAAGGAAACCAAACAAGCTAAACTTTTGAAGAGGTACATTTTCTTGTATTTGACAACTCCCCCCTTTTAAATGTTTATAAGTATTCCTCTTCAAACCTTTTTAACATCTTGACTTTGTTGTTTTGCTTGACCTTTTAAAAGAAAAAGTTCATTTGAATAGGGAGGCAGGGGAATTATGGGAGTTTTTGGTGAGAGCTATTTCAATACGTTTTTGTATTAATCCCCGGGCGCAGGGTATGATGCAGTATCCTATGAGAACAAATACACCTACGACAACTGCAAGAGAGGTTAGTATTGAAGACATGAGCCCTTTCCATTTACTGAAACACCTTTTCATAAAACTTGTGAAAGGGTCATTTATCCCAGAATTTTTGGCCAGTTTATTTGATAGTGAGCTGAGACTTTGTTAAGTTTTCGTAATTGTTCCATCAGGGGCTGTGTTGCTGGGGATAAATGTACAACATTGGATTTTGGTCATAACACAGACTCCACCTTTTTTTTGCTAGTATCATGTTTAATGCTATTTTGTTTCCCCAAGCCATTTGACTGTTGGGTTTTAATGGTTCAACTATTCCTTTAATAGCATCCCTGGCATAATTAACAAATCATTGTTGACTGTAACATACGTAATTTATCCAATCTACATTTATATTTATTGTTGTACTTAAACCCTGCAGCTATTTGATTTTGAACTTTAAATTCATTTGGTACTTCTCGTGGGACTCCAATAGCATTTATGTAAACACAAGAGTTAAAAGATCTGGGTGGAGTGCTTCTTCTAACTCAATCTTGATTTTTTTGCTTACTGTGTTGGAGGAATTCCAGGGTGAAAGGGATGGCCAATTGGACTAGAGCGTAAGTTCTACTCCAGTTATTTGGCAGATAACTCAATGGTAGTTTCCCGTAATACTACTATACGTCTGTTTGGGAGTGAACAAGGACAGATTGACTGGTAAGCTCTCGGAAAGGTTTAGTTTCATTGAACCCTTTTAGGTCTCCAAGAGACATCAATTTCTCCCCCTACCATAAGAGACACAAGGTAAAATTAACATCTGAGGCCACAGGCTGGATGGCTCTTGGGGGCTGACCCACAAAGTCTTTGACTTCAGGGAATAGTAGTGAGAGAGTCTTGCACGCCTTACTGCCCCAGGCTGTGGGGTTTTGAAAGAGACTTACCATGCAGCTGATGCCCAATCAGTCAGAGGATCATCCAAGTGGGAAAGGGGCTATTTGAGCTTCTGGTCTGCCTGCTGCACAAGTGTAACTGTCACTTTTATTTAATGTATGAATAGAATATTTAATCCATTTCAACCAGCCATTTGTATCTTGGTACCTTGTTACCACTGTCAAAGTTTGTTCTAAATCTGTAATTTCTACAATGTAGACTATGGCTTTGTTATTGGAAAGAATACCAGTTTGATCGAGATAAGGTTTTAGGGAAGAAGAAAGGGAAGGGGGTGGAGGATCAATGAAACATACTTCAAAATTTCCTATCGGGTCTGTCACGGAATGAAAATTAGCTCTTAGGCCATAGAAGCGACTTAGAGTGAAGTTAGTGTAGGTGGAGGTAGGGACAGATTTGGAGATGTTACACTGCTGAAACTGACAATTAGAGGGAGTTACTCTTTTGGTAAAGTGGATTTAGGGTTTTAGATCAATGCAGCCTCCTCTTGGGGAGGTCCAGTCCTGACGTTTGGTGGTCCAGATTACATCTCCCCAGTCACAAAAGAACCTCCATTCAGCGCTTAATGTACTTCTGATACAAGTGTCACTATTATAGGCAGTCTTTATTTATTATAGAGGGGCAGAGATACTTGTCAATAAAGGCTAGCTTTCTTTGGTTTTGGATATCCCTATAGGGCAGAATGAGACAAGCATCAAAAGTGATAACTTGAGGTAGGCTTGATCTAGTTACATTAATAATAAGGTGACTAGCTGCAAAGTGAGGAAAGGTGACAGAATAATATACTAGATATAGGAAGGTTAGTTTTTTCTTAGCTTTAATTTGGTAGGGCTTTCTCCTGGAATGATGGCCCATGATTCTGGAAGTGTTGATGCTTTCTTGACTCAGGTATGATGAGTCCATCCTTTCTCTGCTGTTCGAACTGTGATTTCAGTGGTCAGGAGCACTGGGTAAGGTCCTTCCCATTCTAGTTTGAGTTTTTTTTTTTTTTTTTTTTACCCGTTGATGAGGACATGATCTCTGGGGGCAGTGCCTGTGCTAGTAGACCTTTGGTCTTAAGAGAAAGTGGAAGATAGACCAAGTATATAATTTTTGAGAAACTGATATTTTGTTTCAAATGTAGAAACGTCAATGGTGGAATGTAAATAAGGCAGTCCATATATCATTTCATAAGGGGACAAGCTGACATCTTTCTGAGGGGTGGTTTTGAGTCTTAACAAGGCAATGTGGAGACATTTAGTCCAGGGTAACTGGGTCTCTAGGACTAATTTGGTTAGGTGGCTTTTTAGAGTCTCGTTTATTTTTTCTACTTTTCCTGAGTAAGATGGATGTCAAGGAATATGCTATTCCCATTTTATGTCTAGCACCTGAACTAACTTTTTAATGACATGTGCAGTGAAATGGGTTCCATTTTCTGAATCAATGTTTTCTATTAGTCCAAACCTTGGTATGATGTTTTTAATTAATGCCTTAATTACATTACTGGTGGTTGCACTTGAGAAGGCGATAGCTTTTACCCAATGAGTAAAGTGGTCTACTATTACCAATAAGTACTTTGGGTGACTGATTGAAGGCACTTTAGTGTAGGCAATTTGAACACTTTGGAATTGCCTTAGGCTTGTATCCCTTTCCCCAAGGGTTTTTGTTTTTGTTTTTGTTTTTTAATTTGCTTACTAGTTTTCTTACATGTCAATCAACTGTCTGTAACCTGTTTGGCTAGAGTATAAATCCCTATACACCTATAAACTCTGAGAACTGCATCACATATAGCTGGGGTCCCCAGTGGGTTTTTGATGTAGTTGAGACAAGACCTCCCTATTCTTCAAAGGCCATAAGTGGAATGATTTCCTTCTCTTTCTCCCATTCAGAATATTCTCTCTTAAAACGACTTACTCCTCCACACTTGAAACATTTATTTCTTCCTTCCACCCTTCCTATTTTCAGGTTCCGTGACCCCACCTCCTTATGCTCTTTGTATGCCCTGGAAAGTGGGGACTTAAACTTCTTATGAGTCCTGGGCCCTCGGGTACTTTGTTTAGATTGCATGGGCCTCTGAGTGACAGAGAGAAGTGTTGGTGGACCCTATTTTCTGGGACTCCCTGTTGGAAAGCACAGAGCATAATTTTTGCTTTTTTTTTTTTTTTTTGCTTTTTCTCATCTCTTCTTATATATACTTTTTGAGTTTACCTTAGAAGTTCTTCTATTTTTTTTCAGTTTTCTATCTTTGGCAATTTTTTTAGAGATGTCTGGCCAACTATTAGTAGCAAAATGAAGCTTTAACATTCTTTGCCCTAGGGGATATTCTAAATCTAGGCCCGCATATTTTCTCATTTTTTTTCAGTCTATCTAAGAATTCTATAGGTTCTTCATCCTTCCCTTTTTGTATATTGAATACTCGGGAAAGATTTTGGGTCTGGGGAAGTGATTCCTGAATCCCTTTCATTATCATTTCCTTAAGGTCTTTCATGTTTTTCTGGTGAGCTGCGTTGTTATTGTCCCACTGGGGGTCTTGTGCTGGGAATTTTCAGTCTGTTGTGGGAATGTTTTGACCAGGAGGATGTTCACATTTCCAGACTACCATAGTGGCCCTGTAGTTCATGCTTCTTCCTTCCCCTGAAAAGAGGATGTCCAAGATGGACATCAACTCAGTCTAAGTATACAGTTGTGGCACCCAAAATTGATTAATTTGATATGCTACCCTATAAGGGTTATCTAATAATGACTTGAGTTCCTTTTGTAAATTTTGGACCTCTGAGCTGGTTAAGGGGGTATTTACGAAGCCAATGCCTCCTCCACTAAGGGATACTTCCCTTAAGGGTAAGAGAGTTAGGGTTGATTCCTTAGAGGTGGAGGGGAAAGGGAAGTTTTGGATATCTGTTTTACATTGTTCTATCATATGTTGGAGCTTTTGTTGGGGAGGCACATGCTCAAGCATGTGGCTAGGGAGAGCATGGGGCATTGATTCAGGATTATATGAGGGAGGAACTGAGTGAGGGAATTCCTGTGCACTTACTTGAGGTTGGGGATTTGGAGGAGGCAGGTGGTCTAGTGGGTTCTAGATATTAGTGGGGTTTTTGGGGGTAGAGACCTCACTCCTTGTTAAGTACATATTTTAGTTCTGATAGGAGTTTATAATTTCCTTAATATTTTCTGCATAAACCATTCTGTCATCTACAAACTTTTGGAAAATCTTTACTTTTTCTCCAATCTCTGTATGCATTTTACTTATTTTTGCAATGGCTGGAGCAGCCAGTAAAATTGTGAAGATAAGTGGTTGATAGTGGTGTACAAATACTCTATATTCTTCATCTGTTTGTCATAACAATTATTAAAAACAGAGTTATAAAATTTAAAATTATTTTGTCAAACTTTTATTTTAAGTTTAAGGGTATATGTGCAGGTTTGATACATAGGTAAACTTATGTCATGGGGGTTTGTATCATGAGTGATTATTTCATCACTCAGTTATTAAGCCTAGTACTCAGTAGCTATTTTTCCTGATCTTCTCCCTCCTCCCCGCTCCACTATCCAATAGGCCCCAGTGTCTGTTGTTTCCCTCTATGTGTCCATGTGTTCTCATAATTTAGCGCCCACTTATAAGTGAGAATATGTGTAGTATTTGGTTTTCTGTTCCTTTGTTAGTTTGCAAAGGATAATGGTATTCATTTCTATTCATGTTCCATTCCATGTTCCTGCAAAGAGCATGACTTTGTTCTTTTTATGACTGTATTCAGTTGTGTACATGTACTATATTTTCTTTACTGAGTCTACAATTTATGATCATTTATGTTGATTCCGTGTCTTTGCTATTGTGAATAGTGCTGCAATGAGCATATGTGTACATGTGTCTTTATGATATAATGATCTAGATTTTGGAGGTATATATCCAGTAATGGGATTGCTGGGTTGAATGGTAGTTTTGTTTCTAGGTCATTGAAAAATCACCACAATATCTTCCAAAATGGTCGAACTAATTTACCCTCCACAAACAATGTATAAGTATTCCTTTTCTTCTGCAACCTCCCCAGTAACTGTTATTTTCTGACTTTTAAGAATAGCTCTTCTGACTGGTGTGAGATGGTACCTTATTGTGGTTTTTAATTGCATTTCTCGAATAATCAGTGATGAACTTTTTTAAAAAATATGTCTGTTGGCTGCATGTATGTTTTCTTTTCAAAAGTTTCTGTTAATGTTCTTTGCTCACTTTTTAATGTTTTTTTTTTTTTTAATTGTAAATTTGTTTAAGTCCTCTATAGATGCTGGATATTAGACCTTTGTCAGATGCATAGTTTGTAAAAAAGTTTCCTCCCATTCTGTAGGTTGTCTATTAGTCTGTACGTAGTTTCTTTTGCTGTGCAGAAGCTCTTTCACTTAAATTAAATCCCATTTGTCGATTTTTGTTTTTGTTGCAATTGCTTTTGATGGTTTCATCATAAAATCTTTGCCTTTTCCTCTTTCCAGAATGCTATTGCCTAGGTTGTCTTCCAGAGTTGCTATAGTGTTGGGTTTAACATTTAAGTCTTTAATGCATTTTGAGTTGATTTTTGTGTATGGTGTAAGGAAGGGGTCCTGTTTTAATCTTCTGCATATGGTTAGCCAGTACCATTTATTGAACAGGGAGTTCTTTTTCCATTGCTGATTTTTGTCTGCTTCATTGAAGATCATATAGTTATAGTTGTGTAGCCTTATTTCTGGGCTTTTTGTTCTGTTCCATTGGTCTATGTGCCTGTTTTTGTACAGTATTGTGCTGTTTTGCTTACTGTAGCCCTGTAGCACAGTTTGAAGTTTGGTAAGGTGATGCTTACAGCTTTGTTCCTTTTGCTAAGAATTGCCCTGGCTATTCAGGCTTTTTTTTGTTTCATATCAACTTAAAAATAGATTTTTCTAGTTCTGTGAAGAATTGCATTGGTGGATTAATAGAAATAACATTGAACCTATCAATTGCTTTGAGAATAATGACCATTTTAGCAATATTAATTCTTCCTATCCATTAGCATGGAATGTTTTTCCATTTGTTTGTGTCATCTCTGATTTCTTTGAGCAGTGTTTTGTAGTTCTCCTTGTAGGAATCTTTTAGGTCCCTGGTTAGCTGTATTCCTAGGTATTTTATTCTTTTTATAAATACTGTGAATAAGATTGCATTCCTGATTTGGCTCTCAGCTATGCTATTACTGGTTTATAGGAAAACCAGTGATTTTTGTACATTCATTTTGTATCTTGAGACTTCACTGAACTTTTTTATCAGCTGAAGGAGCTTTTGGGCTGAGACTTTGGGCTTTTCTTGATGTAGGGTTATGTTGTCTGCTAACAGGGATAGTTTGAGTTCCTGTATTCCTATTTGGATGCCCTTTATTTCTTCTTCTGCCTGACTGGTCGGGCCAGGACTTCCAATACTATATTGAATAGGAGTGGTGAGAGAGGGCATCCTTGTCTGGTGCCAATTCTCAAGGGGAATGTTTCCAGCTTTTGCCTGTTCAGTATGATGTCAGCAGTGGGTTTGTCTCTCATCATTTTGAGGCATGCACCTTCAATATCTAGTTTGTTGAGAGTTTTTAACATAAAGATATGTTAATTTTTATTGAAAGCCTTTTCTGCATCTATTGAGAAAATAATGTGGCTTTTGTCTTTAGTTCTGTTTAAGTGATGAATCACATTTATTGATTTGCATATGTTGAACCAACCTTGCATCCCAGGGATAAAGCCTCCTTGATTGTGGTAGTTAAATTTTTGATGTGCTCCTAGGTTTGCTTTGCTATATTATGTTGATGATTCTTGCATTGATATTCATCAACGATATTGGCCTGCAGTTTTCTTTCTTTCCTTTTTTTTTGGTTTTTTTTTTTTTGTTTTTTTTTTGGTTGTTGGTTGTGTCTGCCAGGTTTTGGTATCAGGATTATGCTGGCCCTATAGAATGAGTCAGGGAAAAGTCACTCCTCCTTGATTTTTTGGAATAATTTCAGTAGGAATGGTACATGCTCTTCTTTGCACATCTGGTAGAATTGAGCTGTGAATCTGTCTGGTTCTGGGCTTTGTGGAGTTGGTAGGCTATTTATTACTGATTCCATTTTGGATCTCATTATTGGTCTGTTCAGGGACTCAATTTTCTTCCTGGTTCAGTATTGGGAGAGTATGTGTATCCACTAATTTATTCATTTCTTCTAAATGTCCTAGTTCATGTATGTAGAGGTGTTCATAGTATTCTGATAGTTATTAGTATTTCTGTCTGGTCAGTGGTATTATTCCCTTTGTCATTTCTAATTGTGTTTATTTTTATCTTCTCTCCTTTCTCCTTTATTAGTCTAGTTAGCAGTCTACCTATTTTATTAGTTTAAAAAAATCCTGCATTTGTTAATACTTTGAATGGTTTTTCATGCTGCACTCTATTTCACTTTACCTCTGATTTTCGTTATTTCTTCTCTTCTGCTAGTTTTTTTTTTGTTGTTGTTTTTTCAGATGTGATGTTCCATTGTCAAATTGAGATCTTTCCAACTTTTTGATGCGGGTATTTAGTGCTATCAATTTTCCTCTTAACACTGTTTTAGCTGTCTCCCAGAGATTCTGGTATGTTTTATCTTTGTTCTCATTTGTTTCAAAGAACTTCTTGATTTCTGCCTTAATTTCATTATTTATCCAAAGGTCACAGAGGAGCAGGTTTTTAAATTTCCGTGTCATTGTATGAGTTAGAGCAAATTTCTTAGCCTTGACTTTTAATTTGACTGTTCTGTGGTCTGAGAGAGTGGTTGTTACTATTTCAGTTCTTTTGCATTTGCTAAGGAGTGTTTTATGTTCAACATCGTGATTGATTTTAGAGTATGGGCCATGTGGCAATGAGAGGAATGTATATTCCGTTTTTGGGGGGTGGAGAGTTCTGTAGATATCTGTCAGGTCCATTTGATCCAGTGCTGAGAACCGGTCTTGAATATCTTTGTTAATTTTTTGTCTTGATGATCTGTTTAATACTATCAGTGGGGTGTTTAAGTCTCCTCTCCCACTATTATTGTGTGGGAGTCTAATTCTCTTTGAAGGTCTCTGAGGACTTGCTTTATAAATTTAGATGTTCCTGGGTTAGTTGTACATATATATTTAGTATAGTTAAGTCTTCTTGTTGATTTAAACCCTTTACCATTATGTAATGCCCCCCTCTTTTTCAAAAAATCTTTTTTTGTTGCAATCCCTGATTTCTGTTTTCCATTTGTGTGGTAGATTTTTCTTCATCTCTTTATCTTGAGCCTATGGTTGTCATTTCATATGACATAAGTCTCTTCAATATAGCATAACAATGGGTCCTGGATTTTTATCCAGCTTGCCACTCTGTGCCTTTTAATTGGGGCTTTCAGCCCATTTACATTCAAGGTTAGTAGTAACATGAGAGGATTTGATGCAGTCATCATGATGTTAGCTGGTTATTATGCAGACTTGTTTGTGTAATTGCTTTGTAGTGTTAATGGTCTGTGTACTTCAATGTGTTTTGTAGTGACTGGTAGTGGTCTTTCCTTCCCATATTTAGTGCTTCCTTCAGGAGCTCTTTTAAGATATGTCTACTGATAATGAATTATTTAGCATTTGCTTGTGTGACAAGAATCTTATCTCTACTTTGCTTATGAAGCTACTTTGGTGATACAAAATTCTGGGTTGGAATTTCTTTTCTTTAAGAATGTTGAATATTGACCCCCAATCTCTTTTGGCTTATAAGGTTCTGCTGGAAATCCCAAATACCAAAAGTTTTTCTCATTTCCCTCTTTAGTTTCCTCATTATTTATTTATTTATTTATTTATTTTTTTGTATCTTGAATTTCCTTTATTAGATGCATACACACTTATTTTTCTAATGTGCTTTGACAAATTTATTTTTTCTATCATTAGGAAATGTTCATTATTCTGAAGTCTATTTCAATATTACAGCCCAGGTTTTTAGAAAATTAATGTTCAAATGGTTTTCTACTAATTTTACTTTTATTTTCCAGTATTTTTCTTAAATGTTTCTTGTAGATAGCATATTGGTGGATCTTGCTTTCCTATCAATATGCTTCTATTTAAATTTACCATCTTTTTTTGATTATATATTTATGCTATATGTTGTTTCTTTTTTCATTCATTTCATTTTAAACACTGTTTTACATTTTTATTTCTTTCCCATTATTTTATCTTTTTTTCCTTCTAATTTCTTCTGCAACTCTGATGATGTATATATGTAACCTCATTGATATTGGCTCACAAAGTTCAGGGTTTTTCAACCATTTTTTTGTATTGTATTTTAGATCATTTCTATTGCTATGTGGTCAAGTTCACCAATCTTTTCTGCTATGTAAAATCAGCTGTTAATTTCAGTGGACTTTAAAATTTTTTAGATATTATATTTTTTACCTCTAAACATTCTGATTCTATTTACATAAATTACCTTTTGTATTAGTCAATTTTCATGGCAATAAAGACATACCTGAGACTGGGTAATTTAAAAGGCAGGGGGTTTAATTGACTCAAAGTTCTGCATGACTGGGGAAACCTCTGGAAATTTACAATCATGGTGTAAGAGGAAGATGCACAACTTACATAACGGCAGATGAGAGAGAGTGAGCAAGAACAGGAAAACCTGATTTATAAAACTATCAGATCTTGTGAGAACTCACTCACTAAAATGAGAACCACATGTAGGAATCTGCCCCCATGATTCAAACACCTCCTACTAGGCTCCTCCCTGAACACGTGGGGATATGGTAATTACAATGCAATATAAGGCTTGGGTGAAGACACAACCAAACCTTATTATTCCACTCCTGCCCCCTTTCAAATCTTATCTCCTCACATTTCAAAACACAATCATGCCTTCCCAAAGGTCCCTCAAAATCTCAACTCATTTCAGCATTAACCCAAAAGTCCAAATCCAAAGTTTCATCTGAGACAAGGCAAGTCCCTTCTGCCTATGACCCTGTAAAATCAAAAGCAAGTTATTTCCTTTTAAGATACAACGGGGGTACAGGCATTGGATAAATGCTACCATTCCAAATGGAAGAAATTGGGCACAACAGAGGGGCTACAGGCCTCATGCAAGTTCAAAATCCAGCAAGGGAGACATCAAAATTTAAAGCTCCAAAGTCATCTCTTTTGACTCTATGTCTCACATCCAGGACATGCTGATGCAAGAGGAGAACTTTAGTTGTTTTAAGCTATTCATATTTGTAGCCATTGGCTACTGCAACATAATCTAGCCTACCCTAACTGGTACATCATGCAAATTTAATCAACCAAATACATTTTTCAGTGTCAGATTTATCCATGATAAATTTAAAGTACTGTCTATGCATACCTTATGCAAATCTATAACACAAAATATAATTTGATAATTTAGTTCATGCATGAATTCAAGAACAGTTGTTAATTATGGACACTACAGAAATATGAACACATCTTAATCCACATTTAGTTATCATTTTAGAATTTTAATCTGTGCTGTTAAACTTATGAGCTTATAAGTTTTATTTTAAAAGATCTTGCAACTTAATAAACTATAATTTCTACCTAGTAGGCACCTTGCATTTTTAAAGTAACTATTTTCTTCTAAAAATCCTTCCTTCAAATACCTATCGCTATTCAACCATAAAATGTACTGAATGATCACATATTCATTGTACATTTTGTTTACTTATTTATAGAAATTTTCTGTGTCTCTTCAAAAACCATAAATTCTATTTTAAAAAAGATTGTTCCATTCATTGATGTTTCGCTCTCTAGCTACAGAGATTTGGCAATTTTACATTGCAAAATAAATTCATATTTAATTATTCTCTTAAAAGATATAAAATTTAATTCACTTTAGCCCTTCAGCACATTTTGTAACTTGCAACAAAATATTTTGCCTGTTTTTTAAGAAAATATTTTTAATAGACATTTAATTTCAATCTCTCTTTTGATAGACAAGGATGGTTCTTCTAGCTGTTACTTTATTCCAAAAGTCACATAGGCTAGCTATAATAAACAGACCTCTTAAAAAAATGGAAAACACTAACCTGGCTGCCTGAGAAGACAGATTAGTGCAAGGTGGTGGTAAGGCATTTATTTTTGTCTTCTGAGTTTCTTATTTCTATCTCCTTCATCTTTTATCATGTATTAATTAGTTCCTGACTCATTCTTGTATCTATCTTAAAGAGATAAAAGAGGTATTTTCTTCTATATTCAAATCTACTGATGGTTTATTTAAGTATTCTTTTGTGTTCTATCTAATTATACTGTTTTTATAAAAGGGGCTTGTGTTGGAATTGTGCTATGGACACACCATACAAAAACATTTTTCTAAAAACGATGTTCTTTGGATAATATCTTATACAAGCACTTTAGATATACTTACTATAAGATATTTTAGAGTGCATTAAATGTTCTAAGTCCAAATGTGACTTTTACTGGGGGTAGAGTGTCCAATGTTTTCTGCAATCATTTGACCTTAGGGTTTTTCATTTATAGAAATCTTTCATAATGTTCACTCTTCAGATCTTCTTTAACAAACAGAATTAAATTAATGGCATGGTATTTCTAAAAGGAGAAAGTACTTTTTTTTTATTTTTGAATAAATTACTTGTCACCCAGAAGGAACATCCTCTTTAACACAAATAGCTCCCTCAGGAGTGAGGTGTGACTGTACCTGCCACTTGAAGGATTGGTCAGATTTATGTAATATCAGTCTGAACTCTAAAACCACTGAAAACTATATTGTAGCAGCTTGCCCTAAAACAAAACTAATTATTTTATCCACACTTTTTATGCAATGTAATGAGAATTGTTCCCACTAACTTCAAAAAGTATTTACCTCCAATAGTCAGGTTTATTTAATTCCACAGAAAACAGTAGTTCTTTTAAAAAAATTTGTTTTAAAATCCTGCCACTATCCATCTTGTTAACAGACAAATGTAGTTTGCTGTCTCTATGCAAACTGGCATCTAGGATTTTCTTTTTATTATTCACATCAGATAAACAAAAATCCCAGGAGTTTATAACTTCTGCCTAAAATATCTCTGGCTTATCAAATAATTGAGATAAATGAGTTTCATTTTCTGTTCTCTGAGCTGGGCGGGTAGACATTTATAATATTGTTTCCCTTTTCAGGCCCAATTCATTAAAGAGACATACCTAACTCAGAAAAAAAACAAACAAAACAAGTTTTTCTGACTATATTTTTATATATTTTCCTTGGCTTATGTTATAAGCCAGTGTAATATGGGTTTTGACTTTGACAGTTGAAGGTGTTTGATGTATAATATTTATTTGTTCTCTTTTCTGCCTCAACAAAGCCAACGAGTATTGTGAGTGCAACATCAAAGTTCATCTGCATTTCCCAATTTATTTTTGTTCTGGCCACTGCTACTCACTTCTTAGATTTCCTTCCAGCAGCCACAAATGCAATTTTCTTTTTGTAGTTACATCATTTTCTTCTCCATAATTCCCAAAATTTTGTGATTTGGATTCTTTATCAAGTCAAAAAATATTAGCAAAGGAAAGACACTGAACTTCGATAGGAAGTGGAAATCTAAAGGTCTGGCTGTATTAGATAATATTATCTTGACCACTTGACACCGACATTAATCCTTTCTGTACTTTTCTCTACATTAAGAAAGAAAAAGGAAAATGTAGAAAAAACTGATCCTGGTTTAAACTAGGCACAAGCTAGTAACAGTGAAAATTTGGGGAATGAATGTGGAGTGGTTGCTCTTCCCTTAGTCCATGCTTTAATGGGTACAATATTGTCTCTTCTAGAATTATTCAAACAAATCCAAGATAAGCATTTCATTTTAAATATATTTTTTCTTTTATTTCTGTCTTTCTGGAAATTTCTTTGCATCATGCAATAGAATATTTATTTCAGAAAATACCTTTTCTGTCATATGTCAGGCATTGAGCCAGTCTTTCTATCCCATCATTGATATTCTTAGCATGCAATTTTACAGAATGGCAATTAGGACGGAGAAAAGTCATATACTTTTTCCAACCTCATCAAATAAATTGGTATCAGAATTTTCACACTGAAGATTGTGTTTTTCCACTTAATATTGATATTCCAGCCCCAATTCTTTATGAGTCATCTGCTAAGGAAAGGACTATAACTGCAAGGAAAATTCTTCTTATCACCTAAAATTGCTGGCCTATACATATGGCCCATTTGACTGTTCTAAGACTGCTAATCATTTGGTTCCTTGTGTGTAAAACCCAACCTAAATGAAGACTGAAATATTTAATCTATGAAGGAAACACTATAAGGAAGCAGTGCAATATCATGGATCTGGAAACTGGAATAATATCCCAAATTATTGGGTTGTATTTTTGTTTTGATGTAGCTTTATTAAATCTTATAAAGAACAGTGAAGGAATCAGAAAAATAGGAAAGATATCAGAAAATAGTAAAGGTTAAAGCAGACTACATATATCATATAGTCTAACCTTTTATTTTACACACAAGGAGACTACTTCAGAGAGATTGTGCAACTGTCACAAGGTTTAAAAGAGAGTTTGGAAACTTTTGACTTACAATTCAAAGGTATTTAGCAGATATGTAGTATGTTGTTTGTTTCATCGTCTTGGGCATTTTTCTGGTGAGTCAAAGAGTCAAACAATTTTAAGTATCTAATATAAATCTAGCACTGTTCTAGATGTCATAGATCAAGTTTATATACATATATAGAGATCTTTAAACGATATACATATATATTTATATCTATATATCACTATAGATAAGGATATAAATCAGACATGGATCAGTCACAAATACAATGCCTATTCCAAATATTTCAAACAGAAAAGGATTTATTACAAGGATTTACTTGTTTTCAGGACATTGAAAGAAGAAATAAATGTAAAAACTGCTATTACATCTCTGATTTACAGGTACATTTTAGGGGACGATAAGTGATGATCTCAGCATACTCAATCACTAAGTCAGGCAATTTACAAAAAAAAAAAATTGTTTGTGCAAAATCTCACATCTGTTGAAACCCATTCATTTGCTATCAGTAGCCCAAATACAAATATGAGTTTTGCTTCTCATCTTCCTTCCAAATTTTTTAAGCTCAGAGAGCAAACATTAAGAGGTTGAGAAAAGACACTGACTGATACCAACTAAATTAATCATACATATCTGCTAGATAATTGAGTTTCCTCTGCAGTGGATCCCTTTACCTTTTGTCAATTCCAAGGGATAAATCCATATTCTTTAGGAAGACTGACTTGTCAACAATCCACCAGTCCTAGTCTTGGTGAATGTTTTCCTATTTAGACTTTACTACCTATCTTGCACTTTACCTTACCCTTTTCTATATACATATATGTCTCTGTGTGTGTATGTGTGTGTGTGTGAATATCGTATCCTCTACTATATATGTGTGTGTGTTTGTGTATACACACACACAAACACGTATGTGTGTGTATATGCATATACATTTTGCTAATGTATAATTACATTACGTTTTGCTAATTCCAAGAGATACATCTATATTCCTCAGGCAGATTTACTTGTCGACCGTTCTCCAGTCCTAGTCTAGGTATATATTTCCCGTTTAGATTTGATTACCTTTCTCTTGCTTTAACTACTGTATGCATGTATATGTGTATATATACACATACATGTATGTATATGTGTATTGTGTATGTATACACACATATGTATATGGATATATAGCTATATCTATATGTATGGATATACATGTACACACACATATGTGTAAATATAGATAGATATATCTATACACACACATATCCATACACAGAGAGAGAGAGAGAGAAGGAGAGACAGATTTATTTGTAGGAATAGGTTCTTGTGATTGTGGGGTCTGGCAATAGGTTCTTGTGATTGTGGGGTTTGGCAAGTTCAAAAGCTGCACAGTAGGCTGGCATGCTGGAGACACATGGAGAAGCTGATTTTGCAGATTGAGTCTGAAGACTGACTGCATGTAGAATTCCTTCTTTCTGGAGAAACTTCAGTTTGTATGTGTGAGTGCTATCGTTAAGGCCTTTAACAGATTAGATGAGGCTTACCCACCACCCACATTATAGAGGGTAATCTACTTAGAGTCTACCAGTGGAAATGTCAATCTTCTTTTAAAAAATAATCACAGCAGTGTCTTGACAAGTGTTTGGCAAAATATCTTGATACCAAGGCCTAGACAGTTAACACATAATTAACCATCACAGTTCTACTAAGTCAAGAACAAGGCAAAGATTTTACTGTTTACTGCAATTGAATACTGTGTTATATATTAATTAGTGTGATTATTCAGGAGAAAAACTTGAGGCATAATAATTGGAAAATGGATAAAACTATCTCTACTTGCATTCCATAATTATGTGCACCTGAAAAACACAAAAAATGCTAACATACAAAATACAGACATTAAATAACATAGAAGGAAACAAAATTATTGCACAAAGATAAATATTTGTATTTTTACAAACAATAGTTACACAATGTTGTGGAAGAAAAAAATTACAATAGTAAAATGTATAAAAATATTTAGTAATCATCTCAATATAAAACATATAAAAGCTATAGGATAAAACTTAAAAATGCAGCATAATGTAGGCTTATCCTTACCAAATGAGACTCAGAAAAGTGCACAGTAGAAAATATGTTAGTAATATGATTTATACCTTAATTTAAGAAACACTATCAGAGTAAAAATCAAACAGAATTTTGGTAAAATAAGTAAAGTACCTATACTTACATAGGTATAAGCATAATCATATTATTTTTCATCTAATTGAGAAACTTTTGACAATAATACTGCATGTTATTAATAATTATGATGAACATCAGTCATAAACCAGGCTACATGGTGGCTTGCCTTTTAGGGATTAAAAATCAGACTAGCCTCAGACATTCTCACAGTGCTGAAACATGAGAAAGATGAACAACAAAGACTGTGTGAGCCAGGGAAATTAAACAAAATTAACCTTCAAATAAAATTAACCTTCAAGTGATAAAGCTACTGACAAACCACTTTTAAAATAGAAGAGCTTGAAGAATGTAATTCTCATGAGTTATTGTTGATAAAACTATTAGAGGCCAAATTGTAATTAATCAAAGTATGACAAGAAAAACTTTGGTAAAATATTGGTAAGAGTAAACATTGGGTGTATTTAAATGTAAATCTAAAAGTAAGAAAAACAACAATGGTAACCATAAGGTTAGTAGGATAGAACAGAAATATTATATAGCCTTAAATAGATAAAAAATGTAACTTACAAAGTATGAAAGAGGAAGAGATGATCATAAGTACAATACCTTACCAATTGCTTGATGTATAATGGCTGAAAATAAATATTTTAAGTTGAAAGAAAAGAAAACTACTGGGAAATTTCTTGCATATTGAATTACCACAAAGGCAAAAACTAAGATAAATAATAACATTTTAAAAGACTGGGTGAGGGAGGAAATGGAGAGGAAAAGGAGAAAATATAAGAGTAATTATATTTATGTTCATGGTAAGAAAAATATAGAACGTCTAAAGAAAGAGGAAACTGAAGAAAGCAGAACATTGTATTATAATAAGTGTAGAATGACACAACTTTGGTAAAGCAGAAAGTGCTGAAGAAAATATAGGTCTGTTTGTTACTTGAAGACTTCTTCACTTTAAGAGATGAAGAGTAAGCAGCAATCATAGTGAGCAGAGAAGGCAGAGTGTCCTAAAAAGCGTGAAGATTCTCTGGTGATGCAGGCTAGGGAACAGTAGTACTTGGCACCTGCAAAGTCATTTCTGAGGACAAGAGAGACTTCCCCTAGGGCCTTCAGATGTTTTGGGGGAAAGAGGACTATAGTCATGTAGTAATGCAGATGAAGGGTTCTAAACCATTCAAAATTGGTTATTATTACAAATGTGTTGTTATTTGTGTCAATGAGTTTAATAATGATAGCTTAATAGACCTCAGAGAATTTGAGTTGAAATAAAATCCTGTGACATTAATACCCTCATATACATATATGTGATGGAAACCACTACACTTTCCACAGGATCCTTAGGGTGTCACTTTTCCAGCTGGAAACTTCTGTGGCCAGTGAAGCCTTTGCTCAAGTTTTGCTCAGTCCCACTGGGCTTGTTCCATCCACTCAGCCTAGTAGGCTGCACTTGGCTCGCACTACTGGCTTGGATCCCATGCCTGCCAAGGGTGAGACAGGTGTGGAGCAGTGAGGGGTGTGTGAGCAAGTGAGCATGGAGTCTGGCCACTGTGGATAACCAGGCACACTGGCTGCTGTGGTGGGGCCAGCAGCTCCATGAAAGCCTGCAGCTGGATCAGATGCACCACAAGTAGCTTCTGCTGTGGACACCTGCATCAGGGTGAAGGGAACATGGTGGTACCCAGAAGCATTTGAGATGGCAGAAACTGCAGACCCCCAAAGAGGGTTTCATAGCCTTAGCTCAGAGACTCTTTAAGTCTGAGATCCCCAAAGGGCCACAGCTCTTCTCTTCTTCTTGTTGCCACAGCATGGCAAGTGGGGGTGGGGGTAGCATGTTTCAGCCCTGTTTGTGTTACAACTCTACCAGTCCCACCATTTGTCAGGTTCCGAGTTCTTGTCCCATGTCATGGAATAATGAGGTAAGCGGAAAACTGGAGGATGAATAAGACAGAGAGGAGCTTTACTGACAGAACAGCTCTCCAGAGACTCGAACTGAATAGCTCCTTTCTGCAGGCAGGTTGTGCCAATGAGTGTCCAGCTCTCGGTGGAGAGGAGGCCCATAGTGGGTAGCTCCTTTTTGCAGACAGGTCATCCTGACATGTCCAGGAGACCTGAAGTGGGAAGCACCTTCCCACAACTGTTAGTCCCAATGTCTGTGTGAATCTGGCTGTGTCTGGGGTTTTTATGGGCTCAGAAGGGAGGACGTGTGTGCTGACTGATTCATAGGCAGCCATGTGTAGGCCAGGAAGAAGCACCATAAATTCTCATTCTGGGCTGCAGACTCCACCCAAAACTGGCAGCCTGGCCCCTAGACTTCAGGGTCATACTTACGTTGAAGATGGGGCTTCACCAGGCACCCTCTCCTTTCCACCCAGGAACCTGTCTGTGTCCTGCCACCATCAACATGCTGTCCACAGCACCCAGGCTGTTCATGCCAAGGAGTGCCTGCAGGCCCATGCCAAGCCACCCTCAGCACCCTGAGCATCCCTCCCATGCTTTTCAGCACCCAAAGTCTGGAGAGGGTCAAGTCAGCAGAGGTCTAGCATGTCAGTGATATTCCAAGTGTGCACACACCTGGCTGGGTCATGACAGTGCCTGGGCTCAGCTTCAACTTTGCTCCGAAATCATAGCAGGTGCCAGGAGCAGGGAGAGGCCAGAGAGCAGGAGTAGAGCCCCTTTTCAGTGGCCAAGGAAGCCCCGCTTTCCTCACTTCTGAGCCTGCAGGGGCTTCCTGGGCACCTGAGAGTGCAGGGATACCCGGATCTGGAGCTGCAGCTGGGCGGTAGTTGAAGTTAACACATGTAAGTTATACATATGTAAATGGCCTTCATCCATTTGTGCTGCTATTACAAAATACTTAATATGAGACTTGGTTATTTATTAAAAAAAAAAAAAACAGGCTTTTGTATCTCACTGTTCTGGAGACTGGGAAGTCCAAGGTCAAGGTGCCTGCAGCAGATTTGTTTGTCTTGTAAAGGCTGCATTATCCTGAGGGGAGAAATGCTATGCCTTCAAGAGGCAGAAGGTGGAAGAACAAACTAAACTGAATCCTACATGAAGCCTCATTTATAAGGGCTTTAATCTCATTCACAACGTAGGAGTGCTGTTGGCCTAATCATGTCTTAAAAGTCCCACCTTGGCCAAACGCAGTGGCTCACACCTCAGCCTTTGAGAGGCTGAGGTGGGTGGATCACAAGGCCAAGAAATCGAGACCATCATGGTGAACATGGTGAAATCCCGTCTCTACTAAAAATACAAAAAAAAAAAAAAATAGCTGGCCATGATTGGTGCGCACCTGCAGTCCCAGCTACTCAGGAGGCTGAGGCAGGTGGATCAAAAGGCCAAGAGATCGAGACCATCATGGCAAACATGGTGAAATCCCGTCTTTACTAAAACTACAAAAAAAAAAAAAAAATAGCTGGACATGGTGGTGTGCACCTGTAGTCCCAGCTACTTCGGAGGCTGAAGCAGGAAAATCACTTGAACCTGGGAGGCAGAGAATGCGGTGAGCCGAGATCAAGCCACTGCACTCCAGCCTGGCAACAGAAGTGAAATTCCATCTCCAAAAAAATAAAAAAAGCCCCATCTCTTAATACTATCACTTTGTCAACACCTGAATTTCGAAGGGGACACATTCAAACCACAGAATATATGTGTATATATATGTAAATATATATAATTATACATACATACATATGGGAAAAGTTCAAGGACTGACACATAGTAAAATGTGAAACAGCTTCAGTCTACATCTACAGAGTTGTATTTCTATATATTTTTATTAGTGATGCACAATAAAATTGCTATTGGTTTATAATTTAAAGACTACTGATCCGAGATGCAATCCTGAACTTACATCATCTGTGTGACTGTGGTGATTGTGCACTTTAGGTCCTCAGTTTCTTTCCTTGCACGTAGGCACTAATAATACTGATAAGAATGATAATTACCCAACTGTGTGAATTGAAATAAGACACACATAGAAATTCTCTGGGCAAAAGTGCTGGACACATGGGTGTTCAGTATTTTGTCATTGAATTAAAGTAATTACAATTTAATGTTAATGAAACTAAGGATAAAGAGTTACTTTAATATTATTTCAGCTTCTTTTACCTAGAACTGTGCTCATTTCCGTGATCCATATTCTGCAACGTAAAGCTTCCTGGCAACTAACCAAATGTGAAATATAATTCATGAGAAAAATAATTGTCCTCTGCAAATTCAATCCTATCTGGTAGTTAAAATGTCACATTACGTCTTCTTTTTTGCACACTTTCTATCAAAAGCATTGCTCCCATTTTACTGTGTTTAACCAGGTGTGGAAATATGAGTAACTATTTTAGCAGCTTTGGTCTTGCTTCATCACTCTGTCACTTTTTTGTTCCAATTATATGACCTAATGGCAGCTGTCAGGTTAGAGTTGCTGAATGATTTCCCACCATAAAATGCCTTCTTGGAATCCCAAGCTGAAATGCTGTCAGCTGGGCTGATTATGAAAATTTTACAATTTTGACAAGATAAAAACTACATGAGTTGTCCAATGCAAACATATGAATGAAATAACTAGATTGGCCAATCAGTTTTTCCTGTCTTAGAAAACCTACTAGCCAAATGACAATCCATACAAAATGAAGGCTAGTACAACCTCACATTATTCATAATAAAGTAAATAAAATTGAATATCAAACCAATTTTTATATACAATGATAATTTAATCTACCATCTCTGAAAAGAGTAATGTAATAACAATACTTAATGTAATGAGGATGTGGTGAAACTGTCATTATGCCGCTGTTGAATAACGTACATTCATAAATTCATTCTACAAAAAAATTTAGCAACATTTAATGTTAGGAATATATACATATGTATAGAGAGAGAGATAGAGGAGAGAGAGAAAGAAAAAAATCTCACAACTTATTATAAGGAGTTGTTTCACACAATTACGGGGATTGAGAATTTCTGCTATCTATCATCTGCAAACTGGAGTCCCAGGAAAGCCAGTGGTTTAAATTCCAGTCTAAGTCTGAATGCTTGTGAAGCAGGATCGCTGATGGGGTAAGTCTTCGTCCAAGGGCAGAAGGAGACTGATGTCTCAA
Organism: Piliocolobus tephrosceles; assembly: GCF_002776525.5. NCBI lineage: Eukaryota > Metazoa > Chordata > Mammalia > Primates > Cercopithecidae > Piliocolobus > Piliocolobus tephrosceles. The sequence continues at coordinate 26,226,384 of NC_045446.1, read as the reverse complement.
GTTATGCATTCCAGCAGAGAGATGGAATTCTGCCTTCTTCCACCTTTTTGTTCTATTTCTGGCCTTCAAAAGATTAAAAGCCTACTTACATTAGGGAGGGCAATCTATTTTACTTACTCCATCAATTAAAATGCTGATATCTCCTAAAACTACCCTCACAGGCACATTCAGAAATAATATTTAAAACAGATTATCTGGGCCTCTGTAGCCCAGTGAAGATGACACACATTAACCATCACATTCCCCTTCTAATTATGTTCTATGAAGTGAGCAGAAATTGCATATAGATAAATGTGCCAACATTTTCCTATAATATTTATTTATATCATTAAATTGTAATAAATTAATATTTAATAATTTGGTAGAAATTAAATACTTTCGTCCCTAACCTTGTAGCTTCCAGGAAGAACCTTATATCAGATTTACCCTCCTGCCTCTAACAAGCATAAACTTTGGAAAAGAATCAAATGCACTAACAACTCTTTGAAGACACTGGGAAGCAAACAAAGCAGGCAGAAACTAGAGGTGAAATGGCTCTTGAAACCAGGGGAACACAGAAATATACATTTATCTTGCTTTTCCCTTAAAGGAACTCCATAGTCCACAAAGCTAATGAGGGGTAAGAGCTCAAGTAGAAGGAGGCTGATTTAATGGGCTGAGGACTAAGAGGTCAGAGTTTCCACATGGTGGAAAATGTTAGGAGAATAATGAAAACTGTTATAAAATGTATAAAATGAAAATTCGAAACCTGAAAATATGCCTTACCTGAAACCAACAGTTTAATGAATGGGCCTAATAGGAAATTAGACAATGCATAGTAAAATATCTGTGTACTGAAGGACAAGGCGATAGAAATTATGCAAATGGTTTACAAATAGATTGAAAATGTGAAAGTGAGCTTTAATAGCATGTGGGAAAGGATTTAGCCATTTGACATATATCTAAATCAAATACTAGATGAATAACAGAAAACGTCTGAGACAGAGGATAGTATTTAAGAAATACTGGCTAATGATTTTGTAAATACATGAAAGTATTAAATCCATGAAGCCAAGAACCTCAGCAAACACCAACAGAGATAACTGCAGATAGACACTTGATAGCCAAAATGCTGAAATACAAAGACAAAGATAAAATCTTACAATCAGCCAGAGTAAAATGACACTCTTCATGTAAGAGAATAATGAAAAAATGTTAACAAAAATTTCATCAGAAAATTAATAAAAACAGTATTTGTAGATTAGGAAATTGCATATATTGCAAAAATGCAAATGGATTATCTTTCTTTATAGATCCCATTTAATAATTCCCTCCTATACTAAGAGTGCCTTATTATTTGCCTTGACCAATTTTGTATAAGCAAATGTCACACATATAGAAGCTTGTAAAAGCACTTGCACATAGGGACTTAAATTCTTGCTATTCTTGGAACACCGCTGCCATGTGTCAAAGCTCAGTGTAGTCTACTGGATGACGAGCGATATGTATGAAGAGATAGATGGCCCAATTGCCCTTGTCATTGCAAGTAAAAAAATATCAACCACCAGATATGAATAATGCCACCAGATATGAATAATGCCGTCACAGACTATGGAGCCACTAACTTACCTGACACAGATCCAAAGATCTAATTAGTCAATATATAGAATCATAAGCTAAATATAGAACATACAGGAATCATAAGCTAAATCAGGGCTGATCAGCATGCAGTGTCTGTAAAAGCAATGAAAAAATCCATTGCCAAAGACTGGAGAAAAGGCAAGCACAGCATTAGCAGAGGCTGGAAAACTCAGAAAGAAATTGATATAGCATGCTGGAAATGTAGTAACTTGTGTCATACAATAGTCTAAAAATATTGGCAAAATTCTTGCCTTTGTGAATTTTGAAGACAGAATATGTATTTAATGTACTTACAGATCTTGCTAAGATGATTTTCAGGTAGAATGTTGAAAGTGCCAGAGACAGTACTTGCTAGGTTAGAAAATAATGGTCTCTTTTCCCAGGTCTTCCCAGTGAGACTGCTTCCTGCCTTAGAAATTTGGAAACCCAGTAGCATTTTGAAAATTTAAAAAATCTCAGGTTCTTTTCATCAACTGGTAGTGGTATTCTGCTGGTATGTCAGCCTTAAAATGCAGGGCTTCTATTTATAAATGATAGGTAAGTTCATTTGACAAAAGTTACCCTATGATTCTCTTTGAGACAAGTATCTCTATGTTAGTCAAAAAGACTATTGTGGGAATGCCCTTAATATTCCTTTTTTTTTTTTTTTTTTTTTTTTGAGATGGAGTCTCGCTCTGTCGCCCAGGCTGGAGTGCAGTGGCCGGATCTCAGCTCACTGCAAGTTCCGCCTCCCAGGTTTATGCCATTCTCCTGCCTCAGCCTCCTGAGTAGCTGGGACTACAGGCGCCCGCCACCTCGCCCGGCTAGTTTTTTGTATTTTTTAGTAAAGATGGGGTTTCACTGGGTTAGCCAGGATGGTCTCGATCTCCTGACCTCGTGATCTGCCCGTCTCTTAATATTCTTAGATGTGTTTTTTGGGTCACTGAGTTTCTACCACGCATAACCTTAAATATTTAGAGTTCTTAAGAAAGAATCTTATCTCCACATCCTTCATGTGATCTTTGGGATTAGGTTTCTTTCCATTTTGAAAGTCTTAAATACTAGTGTTCATTTTCAACTCTTGTTAATTTAGGACCGTTTATTGCTTGGAAGTTTTGTTCCTTTGGAGGAGGAGGGTATTTAGAAACCAGTAACTATATGCTGTATATGCTCATGGCTGCTAGTGTGTCATTTCTTCAGAGCTTTCTCAGTAGTAGAACAATTCAATTTGTATTTCAGAAACATTACAGTAGCAGTACTGTCCTGGGCATACAGAATGCATGGAGTATGTCAATTATATAAATATAATTATGACCAAAACAAAAGTCTTCTTGTACTAACTTCCACGTATCTGCCATGTGTACCTGTGAAATGGGCATAGTTTATACATATTTAAATTTTCTCAGTATGAACAAATGTTTAAAACTAATACGGTATTGAAGTAGGTGGAGGATAATGATATAAAAATAGAAAAAAAGTAAGGCAGGATGACCCTGGGGTCTACTCAAATGTCTATACAGAAATCAAATTATCAAGGAGGAAATTGATACAAAAGCAGCTGTAGGATTTAAATGACCACTGAAAACTGTAACCAAAGGTATTTGTGGTGTCTTTGAAAATAGAGACACCATGTAAATTACACACACACACACACACACACACACACACACTCTACTTTTTATGAATTGGAAGAGTTATGAATAGCTCTACATGCAAAACAACAAGGGGCATAGCTAGGTCAAAGCCGATAATCCCCTGCGGAATGCTAAGAAAATAGTTTTCAAGTAACATTCTGCCTACTGAGTGGGTTTCTAATGTAAATTTGCCCTGCAGAATCAGTTGTTGAATGTTAAAAAACTAACATGGTAAAACACAGCTGCTTTTTTTTTTACCTTTTTACAATTGAGATTGTTTGATAGACTTCCCTAAATTATATGGCAGGCAATAAAAATTGATTCTAAGTAAAGTCATTATCCTTTTAAATGAGAGTTACATAGCTCAGACATTAAGATATTTGCAAGACAAAGCGATTTCCAAAAAATATTCATTTTTAACTAAATAAAGCTAAAGGAGAATCAGCACATAACTTCAAAATTATAATATGCTAACATCTCTGTAGAAATGAGTACATTCAAAATGTATATAAAATTTTCTTCTTTATATTTTTGCTAATTATTGAGCACTTTAAAAAATAGCCATAGTATAAAATAATACACACTTACTAATCCATGCTAAGAAATGTAACCATGTAATATACTTACCTACAGATCAAGTCATCTTGATTTGTGTATATATTATACATAAATAATCTTATAGAAATGAGCACAACTAGACGTTCAAGGAACACGTAATTCCATTGATGCATATGCTATTTCTTAGTGGGTTGCTTCCTTTCTAATCCCTTTGTTGAGCTACAAACAAACCTTCCCACCACCTGTACAAACTTTTCCATGGAGGGAAGATAGATAATAGAAAGATAGACAGATAGATGATAGATGATAGACAGATAGATAGATAGATAGATTTATTAGATAGATAGATAGGATTGATTGATCTCTGCTTCAGAGACACTATTTTTATCTTCCAAGGCAAATATCCTTGAAAAGATGGTCCAGAACAAACAACTGTCAGTGCCTCTAATTGCTAGAAATAGAGAAATGAAAGAGACCCATGAGAACTACCTCCCAACATGTTAGGAAGGACTTTCAAAGTGGTGATGACTGGTTTCACTATAATATCAAACATGAAGTTCTTTTACAGAAATTCTCTTCATCTAAAATTAAAAAATTTGCTTAAATATTATTTTTTCTTTCTAGAATTATGTTTTAATGTTGAGGCCATTCATCCTATTTGAAATATAGCTTAATGCTATATCAAATTAATACAAAATAAAATTAAATTAAAATAATACTTTTATCTGAGTTTTAAAAAATTATTTATGTATTTATTCATTTTAAATAATACATAATAATTGTACATATTTATAGCATACACTGTGATGTTTCAATATATGTATACATTGTATAACAATCAAATCAGGGTATTTAGTATATCCATCCCCTCAAACATTTATTATTTCTTTGTGGTGAGAACATTCAAATTCTCTCTACTAGCTACTTTGAAATATATACTATAATATTGTTAACTGTAGTCACCCCACTGTGTAGTAGAACACTGGAACATATTCCTCCTAATTTTAACTTTTTCCCTGTTGACCAATCTCTCCCAATGTGTGCCAGTTTTCTTCCCTTTCCAAGCTCTGCTAATCACTATTCTAACTCTACTCCATGAGATTAATTTCTTTAGATTCCACACGAGAATGAGATCATGCAGTTTTGGTTTTGCTGCGCCTGGCTTATTTATTTAACATAATGTCTTCCAGGTTCATTCATGTTGCAAATGTGACAAGATTTCATTTTTTATGGCTAAACAGTATTCCCTTGTGTATATTCACCATATTTTTGTTATCCATGTATCTACTGATGGACACTTAGGTTTAGTCCTTATCTTGGCTCAAGCCTGTAATCCCAGCACTTTGGGAGGCCGAGACGGGCGGATCACGAGGTCAGGAGATCAAGACCATCCTGGCTAACATGGTGAAACCCCGTCTCTACTAAAAAATACAAAAAACTAGCCGGGCGAGGTGGCGGGTGCCTGTAGTCCCAGCTACTCGGGAGGCTGAGGCAGGAGAATGGTGTGAACCCAGGAGGCGGAGCTTGCAGTGAGCCGAGATCGCGCCACTGCACTCCAGCCTGGGTGACACAGCGAGACTCCGTCCCAAAAAAAAAAAAAAACAAAAAGTAGCAGTTTCCCCTGCATCCTCTCTCTCTCCTGCTGCCTTGTAAGATGTGCCTTGTTTCCCCTTTGCCTTTTGCCATGATTGTAAGTTTCCTGAGACCTCTCCAGCAATGCAGAACTGTGAATTATTTAAACCTTTTTTGTTTATAAACTACCCAGTCTCAGGTAGTATCTTTATAACAGTGTGAGAACAGACTAATACACCTCAATGTGCAGTTCACAAGAGGATTTGTGCTTCTATGAGAATCTAAGGCCACCACTGATCTGACAGGAGGCAGAGATCAAGCAGTAATGCTCGCTCAGCCACCACTCACTTCCTGCTGTGTGGTCATGTTCCTAACAGACCACAGATCGTTACCATCTTGGGAACACCTTTCCTCAACTATGCAAGAAGACCAAAAAAGCAAATAAAATGTATGCATATTGGGATGGAAGAAATAAAACAATCTTTGTTCACAGATGACATGATTGTCTATGAAGGGAATGCAAAATGTTACAGCCATTTTAGAAGAAAGTTTGGCAGTTTCTTCCAAAGCTAAACACAGTCCTACATACAATCCAGCAGTCATACCACAGGTATTACCCAATTTATTTGAAAACTTCTGTTTATGCAAAAACCTACACATGAATATCATACCAGCTTTATTCATAGTTGCACCAAACTGGAAGCAACCATATGTCCTTCAGTATGTTAATAAATCAATAAATACCTTTTTAAAACCCTGGTAGATCTATCGAATGGCAAGTCCTGAATGTAGAATTATTCTCTCATAGATCATTGTTTCCTTGTTTCCTCAGTTTACTTTTTGATTGAGAGATGTATAAAAGAACAATATATAACCAACCAGAGTATTCTGAAATTTAATATGACATACAAAGGTCTCTGTTTTGTATATATGCATGCATATACAGATTCTCTCTCTAGAAGGGATATATCTCTAGTTTCTCATACCTGGAGATCCCCCCTCTCCGCCCCACACACGTATACATTTATGATAAAGGCTCATTAAACAGAATAAAAACATAAATCTCAGCAAGAATTGGAGCCATGGTGTTTGTTTTCACTTAGTGTTTCTCTCTTTATTTTATTTATTTATTTATTTATTTATTTATTTATTTATTTATTTGAGATGGAATCTCGCTCTGTTCCCCGGGCTGGAGTGCAGCGGCGCTATCCCGGCTCACTGCAAGCTCCGCCTCCCGGGTTCACGCCATTCTCCTGCCGCAGCCTCCTCAGTAGCTGGGACTACAGATGCCTGCCACACCACGCCCGGCTATTTTTTTGTATTTTTAGTAGAGATGGGGTTTCACCATGTGTTAGCCAGGATGATCTCGATGTCCCGACCTCACGATCCGCCCAACTCCACCTCCCAAAGTGCTGGGATTATAGGCCTCTCTTTTCATTTTTGAAACTAATATAACCATATAGCTTTCAACAGCGAGAATTCAGAAGCCCAATACCATCTTCTGAAAAGTAGCTCAAAAATCTTGAATACTTATGTTAAATTCATGTTACATCTAAATCATAAGAAGACTGAAACAGATCACATCTAAGTACCAGTCTTTTATATGTCACTGGTTCCAATAAATATTTAGTGTAGACAGCCCAAAAAGAAAAGAAAGGGCTTTTCCAAAGCAACAATATTATCTATTATTGTTTTTTAAATTGCATGACTCATTAGTTTAGAAATGACTCCAATTTGAAGGCATTACTGAGTATGTAACAGTTTGGAGTATTGCGAGGTAAGTTATCAGCGGTCCACAGAGATTCCAGGGTAACATGGAAAGCAAAGTCCTCTTCAGATTTATTTAGATTACAGGACATCCCCTTTTCTTCAGGCATAGAAGAGCAGAATCATTTGATGTCCAACTACATTAGTTCATTCTCACACTGCTATAAAGAACTGAGACTGGCTAAATTTGAAGAAAAGAGGTTTAATTGACTCGCAGTTCCATAGGCTGTACAGGAAGCATGGCTGGCAGACCTCAGGACATTTAGGATTAAGGTAGAAGGTGAAGTGGAAGCAAGCACATCTTATCATGGTGGAGTAGGAAACAGAGAGCAAAGGGGAAAGTGCCATACACTTGTAAAGGGCCAGATATGAGAACTCACTCACTAAAATAAGAACATCAAGGGGAAAATCTTGCGCCATGATCCAATCACCTCCCACCATGCCCTTCCTCCAACACTGATGATCATAATTCAACATGAGATTTGGCTGGGGCCACAGAGTCAAACCGTATCACTCTACCACTGACCTCTTCCAAATCTCACATCCTTTTCAAATTTCAAAACACAATCATATCTTTCCAACAATCCCCCAAACTCTTATCTCATCCAGCATTAGCTCAAAAGTCCAAATCTAAATTCTCATCTGAGACAAGGCTAGTTGCTTCTGCCTATGAGCCTGTAAAATAAAAAACAAGTTAGTTACCTCCGAGATACAATGGGAGTACAGACATTGGGTAAATGCTCCTATTCCAAAAGGGAGAAATTGGCCAAAACAAAGGGGCTATAGGCCTCATGTAAGTCTAAAATCCAGAGGGGGCAGTCATTAAATCTTAAAGCTCCAAAATGATTTCTTTTGACTTAATGTTTTACATCCAGGGCACACTGATGCAAGGGGTGGGCACCTAAGACCTCAGTCAGATCTGCCTCTATGGTTTTGCAGGTTACAGCCCCCAAGGCTGCACTCATGGGCTGGCATTGAGTGCCTGTGACTTTTCCAGGGGTATGACAAACCATTAGTGGATTTACTATTCTGGGATCTGGAGGATGGTGGTCCTCATCTCAATGCTATACTAGGCAGTGCTCCAGTGGGAACTCTGTGGGGTTCCAACCCCACATTTCTACTCTGCACTGCCCTAGTAGATGTTCTCAGTGAGGGTTCCACTCCTGCAGCAGAGTTCTGCTTAGACATCCAGGGATTTCCTACATCCTCTGAATTCTGGGTGGAAGCTCCCAGACCTCAACATTTGCCTTCCATGCACCTTCAGGCCAAACACCATGTGGAAGACACCAAGGCTTGGGGCTTGTACCCTCTGAAGCAATGGCCTGAGCTGAGCCTTAGTCGCTTACATATAGCTGGAGTTGGAGTGGCTGGGATGTAGGGTACCATGTCCCAAGGCTGCACAGAGCAGCAGGGCCCCAGGCCTGGCCCAGAAAACCATTTTTCTCTCCTGGTTCTCCAAGCCTGTCATGGGAGGGGCTGCCACAGTGAAGGTCTCAGAAATGCCCTGGAGGCAGTTTTTTCTATTATCATGGCTATTAATATTTGGCTCTTCTTCACTTATGCAAATTTCTGCAGTGTTGAGTTGAATTCCTCCCCAGAATTTTTTTTTTTCTTTTCTACCTCATGGTCAGACTCCAAATTTACCAAACTTTAATGTTTTGTTTCACTTTACATATAAATTCTAGTTTCAGGTCATTTCTTTATGCAAGTGAGCATAGGCTTTTAGAAGCAGCCAGGAAACCTCTCAAATACTTTGCTGCTCAGAAATATTTTCTGCCACATACTCTAAATCATCTATCTCAAGTTCAAATTCCACAATCTCTACAGCTGGGGCATATGCTTCCAGTCTCTTTGCTAAAGCATAGCAAGAATGACCTTTACTCCTATTCCTGATAAGTTTCTCATCTCCGTCTGAGGCCACCTCAGCCTGGACTTCACTGTCAATATCATTTTCATCAGAACCATTCAACAAGTCTCTAAGCAGTTCCAAACTTTTCCATATCTTCCTGTCTTCTAATCCCTCCAAACTGTTTTAACCTCTGCCCATTATCTAGTTTTAAAGTAGTTTTAATGTATTCTTGCAGCAATGCCCCCACTTCTGTGGTACCAATTTTATCTATTAGTCTGTTCTCACACGGCTATAAAGAACTACCTGAGACTGGGTAATTTATGAAGAAACGTGTCTTAGTTGATTCACAGTTCTACAAGCTGCATAGGAACCATGGCTGGAAGGCCTCACAAAACTTACAATCATGGTGGAAGGTGAAGGGGAACAAGCATATCTTAGCATGGTGGAGTAGGAGAGAGAGCACAAAGGGGAAAGTGCCACAAACTTTTAAACCATCAGATCTGCTGAGAAAGTTTTCACTATCATGAGAACAGCAAGGGGAAAATCCACCCCATGATTCAATCACCTCTCACAGTGTCCCTCCTCCAACACTGAAGATCATAATTCAACATGAGATTTGGATGGGGACACAGAGTCAATCCATATCACCATGTTTTTCTGACATGCAATATTCTTTGTGACATGCTTAGTGTATTAGTTCATTCTCCTGCTGCTATAAAGAGCTGCCTGAACCTGGGTAATTTATAAAGAAAAGAGGTTTAATTGGCTGACAATTCCACATAGCTGGGGGGGTCTCAGGAAACTTACAATCATGGTGGAAGGGGAAGCAAACACAGCCTTCTTCACATGGCAGCAGGAGAGAGAAGAAGTGCCAACAGGGGAAATGCCAGATACTTATAAAACCATCAGAATTCATGAGAACTCATTTACTATCAGAGAATCGCATGAGGGAAATTGCCCCCATGATTCAATTACCTCCACCTGGTCCTTCCCTTGACACGTGGAAATTATTACAATTCAAGGTGAGATTTGGATGGGAACATAGAGCCAAAAAATATCACTCAGCAAGAAGAACTTGAGGTCCTGACTATCTTAAGCTTTCTGAAGCTCAAAACAACTTACAATTGATGGTCTCAGATTGCCTAAAATTATACTATCAGAAGGAAATGTAGACCAGTATTAATTTCATAAAAGAGCAATCATGAGAGATATGAGTAATAAATACAAGTAACTAAAATAAGAATTTAATTTAATTAGAAGGAAACATGTAAATTCTATAGGCAGGTATATGTAATGAGACACAAAATACTCCTCCCGTAATTCTTAGGTCACCAGTTGTAAGCGTTAAAAGTGTGTTAAAATATTTTATTGTTTGCACTTACTTTAGTGTTTGATCCTGTCTTATCATTATGCATCAATATACCTTACAGCCTGGAACTAACAGAATCATAGAATATACATGGTTTTAGGATATAGATTATGAAACTTGCCAAAAGTAATGTAAAAGACCCGCAAATGGAACTAACATGACCTTATATACATTGAAGCTCAACAATCAAAACCTTTTCTCTTTACAATATCTCTGGATATCCACTCTTTCCCAAAACATTACTCAAGGGTGGCTGTTCTTTAAAACTCCTTGAAATTATTTGAGCCTTTCCCCCTAAATTCTCTTAAGGCAGACAGAAAACCAGGGTCTAATTTATAACTCTGAAGACCAGGACCTAATTTATATCTCTAAAGTTCACTGGAAATTTTAAGATACAGCAGTCTCAGCTCACTGGCGACCAAATGAAAGTTCCTCCCTTATATTTTAGAAACAAACATTATATTACAGTTGTATTTAGCCCAGCTGGAGAAGCCTAATGTAGCTTGAAATAAGTTTTGTTTTGATGAAGTAGTGATTTTGAGTAGAAATGCCTGATCTTGCTGGCCATGGCTATTTACAGAACCTAGCACCATTATGGGAAAAGAAATTTGAAATAAATGCATGCATTGTAAAGGATTATAAATACTGCTTCAGCTGCAACCATGGGGTTTTGGTTTAATTTGTTTGGGGCTCTGTTCTTATCCGGCACTTTCTCTTTCCCCTGTACCGCTAACTTGAGCTTCCGTGGTTTCCACAGTGATGCCCCCAGGAACATTCTCTTTGACTTTTCTATTTGGCTTACCATTGTTGATTTCTGGTCTTATGGTGCATCATAAACCCATTTTCTGCTGCATATCACTGAAAGGTATTAGAGAATCTATTGGAAGAATCAGTTTGTCAGTCTTCTCTATTTCCCAAATCGGATAAGGTTTGAGCTTCTAAAATATACCAATTCTTCTAAAAGCATCAGGATAAATCCTTAAGAGCAGGCAGTTTCATATATTTTCCAATAAATGCTAAAAAAAAGACATTTATTTATCCAGATATCGTTCAAATACCTCCAAAACAAAACTAATCAATCTGTAGTGATTAGCTAAACTTTTTGATTAGTGATTACTGAGGAGCTCATTATGTAATTTAAAATACTGATTTTCTTTCATTAAAGAATAGAATTAATATATTTTCGAGACAAAAAGACATCACAAAAGCCATCGTGTTAGGCACTGTGGGTAATGGCATGGGGTGGAATGAAAGTTTAACAATCAGGGGTCTAGTCCCCTGATTTAGTCAGAAGAGATGTGACCTAGGGCAAATTACTTAATCCCTTTAAGTAAATACATTTGCAACACCATTTAAGTGAGTGTTCTAAGCACATTGCAAGCATTAAACAGATATCATTTTCCCTATTTTTAAATAAGAAAGCTGAGTCACAGGGTCTAAGGGACATATCCACGATCATACAATTGATGGAAAGCTTACTTCTAATAATGAAATGAGCTTTTGAACAAGTTCAACCCCCGAGTCACCCTCTTAACCATTACAGTATGTTATTTGAATGGAATAACCAAAGTGTATAGAAAAGGAGATTGAGTTTAAATAAGTAACTCTGAGGGACACACAGTAGATTTTTTGTTTTTTGTTTTGTTTTGTTTTTCTTTTTTTGTGACAGAGTCTCGCTCTGTTCCCCAGAGTGAAGTGCAGTGGTGCTATCTCTGCTCACTGCAAGCTCTGCCTCCCAGGTTCAAGCCATTCTCCTGCCTCAGCCTCCCCAGTAGGTGGGACTACAGGCACCCGCCACCACACCCGGCTATTTTTTTGTATTTTCAGCTGGCGTTCAGATAGAGACAGGGTTTCACCGTGTTAGCTGGGGTTTCACCATGTTAGCCAGGATGGTCTAGATCTCCTGACCTCATGATCCGCCCACCTGAGCCTCTCAAAGTGCTGGGATTACAGGCGTGAGCTACAGCACCCGGCCAGTAGTTGGTGATATTTTTGAGATCTATACCTTGTATTCATTTTTTACATACACAGTATTATAAGAATATTTACATTTTAATATTCAATTATACTTTGTTCTTTAAGAAAGAAAAGTTAAAAGGGAAACTTCATAATTAAATTCTTATAAAAGAATAAAGAATTCTTCATAATTAAATTCTTACAAATATTGTAAATGTACACAAGATTTTTTCTAACAACTTGAAAGTATTTAAAGAGGAAATTTAATCTTATTCTTAGGGTTTATTTTCAACAATGTATGACTGTTCATTTAGGGTAAAGACATTTTATTAAATAAATTTTACTTGAAAGAGTTGGCATGAATTACTAAGTGGTAATTTACATATTTATGGGATGTGTCACATAGTTCTTGCTCCCTCCCCGCCAATTTCACAGCTTGTCTTTTACTTTGCTTGTTTTTGTTGTAGCTAGTTTCACCCAGCTGTGACCTGAGCATCTTGGTTTGACTGAACCTCCTTTATCTGCCCCAGGTTATTTCTGATGCTTCACTTTGGGTAGACTAGACATCTGCTGGAAACTGCCAACATTCACAAAGTCATGATGTTTGGAAAGGAGGTACTGGACCAGTGGGGGAACACTGCTCAGCGTTGCTGGAAATTACTTCACCAAATAAGTTACATGCATGCGATCTCTTGACTTCATCTCTGGTTTCTACAGAAACCCGAGCAAACCTGAGGTTAGAAGGTTCAGATATTACATTTTTTGTATTCATTCTTATTTTTTCCTTTGTCAAGAAGGTACATAGTCTATATTTTCATAATGTATACAGATATTTTTATCCTTCCATGGGTTAATTATGAAGTTCTTTTCAAGTAATCAGCTGAAAGGTACTATTAATCAAAATCTTCATAATTTTTTGATGCTATGCTTTGGACAAATTTTTTAATGTATATAGAAATATTCCCCCAAATATAATTGTAAATTTTAAAATGAATGTATCTGTGTACATATTATATATAGTATATAACACATTATATATATATATATAAAATATACACTCTAACACATTATACACATAGTAAATAATGTTTCAGTGTTTGTTAAACCTGAGCTTTTTGGATTATATTAAATCTGAAATTAAAGGACACCATGAAATAAACAGTAATCCATAGATTTCAAAAATATTTCTTCCTTATTCAGTGCAGGGTCTAGCAGTATCTGGTCTACGGTATTTTGTTATGGTAGCCCAAACACACTCAGACAGGCATGCAGTTTGATCTTCTGAACTTTGCTTTTTTCATATTTAACATGTTGGTAATATCCCTAACTCACAGTGTGTGAGCATTCATTAGAGATTCAACATTGGGAACACATACAGTATTTAACACAGGGATGATAGCATATTAATACATATCTGTATCTATGTATACACAAAGACACAGTCCATTTACATATTTACATATAATTTAATGACTTCAATTACTGATGTAGTTAGGTTAACATACACGATATGATTATTCATTTTGTATAGATATATATTTTACATTTCTTTGATTTTGATTTCTTGCCTTCCTTTAGATTAAACATTTTTGCGATTCTCTCTTACTTTCTTCTATTTGTTGTCGACTGTTTTATTATCTCTTTAATAGCAACTCTAAAGATTAGCATATGCATTGCTGATTTAGTATCGTCTGATACAAAATTTTCTTCGGCACATCCATGTCATTATTTAAAATCGTTTTCCATTTTGTATTGCATGGCTGCTGACAATAAAACCCCTCAGTCTTTGTCTATCCAAAAATATATGTATTTCTCCCTCTTTGAAGGACATACGCTTTAGTTTTTCAATGTTGGGTTGCCAGTTATATTCTTTCAGAAATTTAAAGATGTTAATACATTGCCTTCCGTCTTTCCTTAGTTCTGTTGAAATTCCAGCTGTCGATTCCATTTTTGCTTCATTAAAAGTAGTGCCTTGTTTTCTACGGGGGCTTTTTGTCTTTCTTCCCCGAGTCTTAGGTCTTCAGCATTTACTGTAATGTGTTTTTAAAAGCTATTTTCGAATCTATCCTGCTTGCGGTATTCTATGTTCACTGAGTCTGTGGATTGATATTTTCTTTTCTTCTGTACGCATGACACACATTTATTTAACTCTGATCTAGTCTTTTCTTTTTATTTATATTCTTTCTTTCCTTTTCCTATCTTATGTTTGTTTCCTTTTGTGTCATTTCCATTATCTTGTTTTTGTGTTTAATTTCATTAATTCAGCATTCTTCTGTGTCCAATCTGCTGTTAAATGTACATATTATGACACTAATTTCAGGTATTGCAGTTTTTCAATCCTAGAAAGCCCATTTTAATAGTTTAAAAAAGTTTACACTTTCTAGTAACATTTTGTATGTTTCCATTTATTTTTCTTCTATTTCTGTATCATATTTAAAATGTTCATTGTAAAATCCTTTTCTCTAATATATGAATTTTTTGTTGTTCACTTTTTCTATTGATTCTAAATCTCTGTCTCTACTCTTTACCTGTATATGATGTTTTATTATATATTTGACATTGGGTACAAAAGAGCTGTGGAGTCACAAAACAATGTTATCTTCTATTTTAGATAAATTGGAAGATTTTAATAACTCGAATTTAACAGAAGCTGAATTAAAATACCATTAAATTGGAAACGTATAATTTTCCTCTGACATAAGGTAATATGTTATCTAGGGTTTTGGTTGTGAATTTAATTAGTCATAAATGTCTTAGCCCTGAACATTTTTGAAAAACCCAGGTCAGAGTTTTCTAGCCATACTGTTATTACAAAGCTTAAAGATCCGAAAATTTTTTTCAGTGGCCCTCCATTTTGTGGTTGATGTGGCTTATTGGAAATTACTGCTAAAACCATGTATTATTTTTAATGGGAAACATACTGTCTGTGCTATTAATGCAGGACATTGTAAGCACTGATTTGATTTTGCCAACAGGATAATATTTTCAATTCTACTTCCTTTCACATGGAAATGTGTAAATATTTCAGCCCAAATGTTTTCATGGATACTGATTTTTGCCTTCATTTAAAATTTCTTTTACATATATTTTCATAAGACAAACTCATTAAATTAGTACTCTCTATTTATGACTTTAAATATTCTACCAAACTTTATTACTGAAAATTAGTTTTCCAACTCTATGTAATTCTGTGGGGGAAAAAAAAAAACCCTAAATTACTTTAATTTTAAATAGTAGCTCCATTAAAAGATTATTCCTACAAGTAGATATATTTAAGATTTTCAAAATAAAATGTATATTCGATTTTTCTACATTTTTCACATCCTACATTGATTTAGTAAGTATAAATTTTAATGACATACTTTTAAAATTCTCATTAATTAAATCTTCAAAGCCAAAATTTTTGGTACTCTATTTGTTGAATATTTGAGCGTAAGATTTCCAACAATTTTTAAATTAAAAGACGAAGAAATTTAGAGAGTCCTTTATAAGCAAGACCTCTTTCAAAGCTATTGCAATAGGAGAGAAAGGCCAAACTGAGTCTGAACTGAACAATACTGAAACAAAGTGCTGGAAAGATTTTACAGCCTTAAACAAGGAAAATCATAGGCCATCTATATTTGCTATTGCCCTTAACCAAAGCAAAAAAAAAAAAAAAAATTCATATTATAACTTCATGACCAGAGGTAGTTATACAGCAGCTTGGAGCAGGGAACCTGCCTAAGTTAGTTCTTCTTTCCTACAGACACTGAGAGAAAGAGAAGCATTACTTTCTTTGACAATTATATTTCAAAAGGATGTTTCCTTGTTCCTTGAGAAATATGGCAAGGGCTTTGAAAAAGATTTGTATCTCAAAGTTTCAGAGAAGAAATTTGCAATTAGAACTGTCCTAAAGTAAATGCTTTACTTTGAAAGTAATGGAAAGGGAAATCAGGGGCTTAGAGTCAGAAAGATGACTGTTTAAAATTTGATCAAGTTGAAGAAAATATGGTTATCTAGGTTATTATCCTTGTCAAACTGGGATATTAGATCATTCTAGCCAAAAATAATTGTCTATGTTTCTTCACAGTATTTATAATTGGTATTGCTAGTAAACGTTTTTCTATTATATATTTGTAACATTCTTTAATATTTCTTTATTGCCAGATTACTTATTTGTTTCTATTACTTTGTTGTTTAAACATGTCCTAAGTGTGCATTGAACTTTCTATGTTGCTCACACGCACTTCTTAGAGAATGCACCTCTATAAATCAGTGCTTCATTGTGTTTGATGTACACCTCCATAACTGAGACCATACAAAATGATTCTACATCTTAATTTGTGCTCAATGGGATAGAGTGGAATCAGGTTGAAAAAAAATATCATCCAGAGCCTGTCAGAAAACTATTATTCCTTAATCCAGAATAACGTGATTAACTGTTCCATATGAATTCCTCTCTTGAGTTAGAACTTATACAATAAAAGAATATTGACAATTAATTGTGGTAAACCATCCTAAACTCAAAAGTTAAGGAAGCCATTTTAAGCTCTATGATAAATATTAAAAGATGTATTAAGAGTAAAAAATATGGGAGAAATACCAGAAAAATTAAAAAAAAAAAAAAAAAACACAGAAGGCAGAAAGGAATAGTTTGTTAATTTGCGATTCTTCCTGAAGCTCATTGTGTTCTTTTTATATGTTTGTTTGATTTTATTTGTTTTATTTTACTGCAGGCACGTTTATCTATTCAATGAAACAACCTGTTTCCCAGCCCCTCATTATGGCATAACTTAAGTACTATTCTGCCTTCTGCAAACGTTAAGGGTCATAAATAGAATATCATGTAAAATAGCTCATTTCCTCTATGTTTTGCATTATTTGAAAATAAAAAAATTCTTAGGAGTGAGTTTCAAATAGAAGAAGGTATTTTCCTACAAAAATATTTCCTAGTTCTATTTAGAGAGAGTAGGATTAAAACTAATGGATGGACTGTCTAAAAGTGATTTACAGTTTGCCTTTATTATTTTAGTAATATATAAATAAAACTTCTCACTGTCCACAATTTATATTTAGTGAGAGACCTGCTTAAAGGTGAAAGTATATTTTAAGTTTGCTATTTTAAAAAATAATTAATTTTCTTTACATACCTATCTCATATAGCTGCATACAATCTTAATAGTTTACACTAGAGCAGAAAAGTATATTGAATTTCACACAACTTTGGAGTGCATCAGATTGTGATGAATAGCTCACATTATCTAATTCTATTTGACTTGTGAAAATTTCATTTATGTAAGAACTTGAAAGCAACATCTAAACTTATTGGAAAAATATAAACAGCCCATTTCTAGGTTGATCAGCAAGAAGGTAATGTAAAATATATGCTTCCAAGGATGTAAGCCCATATGGAGTTCTCAAATGTTTTTATTGCAATTAAAAACTAAAACATCGAAGTGTTCGTAGTAGTTTATGTTGGTTATTTTTATTTCTGCGGGGTCAGTAATAAGATTTTCTTCATCATTTTTAATTGTGTTTATTTGGATCTTCTCTCTTTTCTTCTTTATTAGTCTAGCTAGCAACCTATCTTATTAATTTTTTAAAAAAATGAATTCATAGATTTGGTGATCTTTTGAATGTTTGTGTGTGTGTGTGTGTGTGTGTGTGTCTAGATTTCCTTCAGTTCAGCTCTGATTTTGGTTGTATATTGACTTCTGCTAGCTTTGGGGTTGATTTGCTCTAGCTTCTCTAATTCTTTCAGTTATGACATTAGGTTGTTAATTTGAGATCTGTCTAAATTTTTGATGTGAGCATTCAGTGCTGTAAGTTTCCCTGTTAACAGTGCCTTAGTTGTTTACAGAGATACTGGTTTTATTTTTGTTATCATTAGTTCCAAAACACTTCTTGATTTCTGCTTTAACTTCTGGACTTTTTAAAAGAAGACATACATGTGGCCAACAAGTATATGAAAAAAAATCCAGTATCACTGATAATTAGATAAATACAAATCAAAATCATAATGAGATAGCATCTCACACCAGTCAGAAGGAGTATTATTAAAAAGCAAAAACAAACACACACACACAAATAACAACAACAAAACAGATGGGCCGGGTGCAGTGGCTCACGTCTGTAATCCCAGCACTTTGGGAGGCCGAGGCGGGCAGATCATGAGGTCAGGAGATTGAGACCATCCCGGCCAACATGGTGAAACCCCGTCTTTACTAAAATACAAAAAAATTAGCCAGACATGGTGGCACCTGGCTGTAACCCCAGCTACTCGGGAGGCTGAGGGAGGAGAATCGCTTGAACTGGGAGATGGAGCTTGCGTGAGTAGAGATCGTGCCACTGCACTCCAGCATGGGCGACAGAGTGAGATGCCATCAAAAAAAAAAAAAAAAAAAAGAAAAAGAAAAAAATGCTGGCAAGGTTGCAGAGAAAAGGGAACACTTTACACGGTTGGTGGCAGTGTGTATTAGTTAATCCATTGTGGAAAGCAGTAATGCCAATTTCTCAAATCTCAAAGAGCTGAAAGCAGAACCGCTAAGCAACCCAGCAATCCCATTACTAGGTGTATACCCAGAAGAATATAAACCACCCTACCATTGTGTCCAGAATTGGTTCCTTCTAGTGGGTTCTTGGTCTCGCTGACCTCAAGCATGAAGCCATGGACCCTCATGGGGAGTGTTACAGTTCTTAAAGATGGTGTGTCCAGAGTTGGTTTCTTCCTATGTTGCCATGTGTGGGGAGTTTCTTCCTTCTGGTGGGTTCGTGCTGGCTGACCTCAGGAGTGAAGCCTCAGACCTTCTCAATGAGTGTTACACCTCATAAAGTTAGTGCAGACCCAAAGAGTAAGCAGCACCAAGATTTATTGTGAAGAGCAAAAGAACAAAGCTTCTGGTGCATTTTTACAGATTGCTGATTGGTCTGTTTACCAATCTTTAGCTAGACACAGAGCACTGATTAGTGCATTTGTACAGCTGATTGGTGTGTTTACAAACCTTTAGCTAGACACAGAGTGCTGATTGGTGTGTTTTTACAGAATACTGAGTGGTGTGTTTACAAACCTTTAGCTAGACACAGAGCACTGATTGGTGCGTTTACAATCCTTTAGCTGGACAGAAAAGTTCTCCAAGTCCCCACCTGACCCAGAAGCCCAACTGGCTTCACCTCTCACCATAAAGACATGTGAATGCTAATGTTTGTTGCAGCACTATTAACAATAGCACAGACATGGAATAAACCTAAGTGTCCATAAATGATGGGCTGGATAAAGAAAATACAGTGTATATATACCATGGGATACTATACAGCCATAAAAATGAACAAGATTATGTCTTTTGTGGGAACATGAATGGAGCTGGTGGCTATTATCCTTAGCAAACTAACCTGAGAACAGAAAAATAAATACCACATATTTTCACTAAAGGATGAGAACTGATGCACACAGAGAAGGGAGCAATAGGCACTGGAGTCTACTTGAGGGTGGAGGCTTTGAGAGGAGGGAGAAAAGGAGAAAAGATAACCATTGTATACTGGGTTTAATATCTGGATGATTAAATAATCTATATCACAAACCCACATAACATGAGTTCACCTATGTAGTGAACTTTCACATGTACCTCCGAGCCTAAAAGTTAAAAAAAAATTATATTATTCATAAAGTTAAATGGTCCATAACTCTTATCCCTGAAGATCCAGTTTCTCTTTGTTCTTTTGTTTGGGAAACAAGAATATCCCTCTTAAAAGATCTTTGTCAAATTCACAGTGATGGACTCTGGCAGCTGTCGTGATTAGTTGTACTTCACTACCCTACTTCCACTAACTTAATGGTATGTTTGTAATAAAAGTACACTTTCAAATTGTCAGCTGTCAGGCAGGTTCCAATAACTCCTATTAGCTGCAGACCGCTTAAGCTGGTCACCAGGTACTGTAATCAGCATCCTGTGATTTTCCCATGTGTATTCAATTATAGTTGGGGGATGGGACTAATCATAACTTAACATTGCAAATTTGGGCGTCTCATTTTAAAACACTTAATTTAAAGGGGTCTGGAAGATCATAGCCACAAATATATTCTTGCTGCTAATTTCCTCACAATATATTCATTAGTGTTTTAGGAATACAAATTCTATCAGATCATGTTTGCTTTCCCACCAAATACGGGAAATCACAGTCAATATCTGTTTAGAAAACCACACTAGGATTACAAAAGGTAAGCTTCATGAAAGATTGACAGTTTCACTATCAATATCACACATGAATATATGAGAAATATATTCAAAAAAATCAAGGATAGTTTCAGTATCAATATCACATATCAATATATGAGAAATATATTCAAAAAATCAAGGTCAGAACGGAAGTCAAGTACATGAAGCACTAGTTATTATCCTAAAGAGTTTCTAGTTTTTTACTGATTTTTTTGTGTGACTTAGAAATTAATACAAATGCACCAAATGAACAAATTTGGCATTTTGCCAAATACCTTTATTTCTTTTTATAATAAATCTTCTTTATTGAAATCTCTAGAGTATCGAGTTGTTAGCAATAGAAACAAGGTTGATTTTGTTTGTTTGCTTGTATTTGTGTGTGTACACCAGAAGTTATTTCCATGTCTGAAAAAAAGCCAATTTTTACATCATTTTATTTATTCCCCTCCTACTGAATAATAATTCTTAGCTTTTTTTTTTTTTTTTTTGAGACAGTCTTGCTTTGTCGCCCATACTGTAGTGCAATGATGCAATATTGGCTCACTGAAACTTCTGCCACCTGGATTCAAACGATTCTCCTGCCTCACCCTCCTGAGTAGCTGGGACTACAGGCATGTGCCACCATCCTCAGCTAATTTTTGTATTTTTAGTGGAGACGGGGTTTCACCACGTTGGCAAGGCTGGCCTCGAACTCCTGACCTCATGATCCACCCGCCTCAGCCTCCCAAAGTGCTGGGATTACAGGCGTGAGCCACCACTCCCTATTTTTAAACAACCTAAAGCATTGTTAATAGAAACAGATTTTGTTTCAAATGTCTTTACTGAGGTAAAATGTTAAACTCAAGGCTGTAAAGGATTAAAATTGATACAATTTATTAAGTCTCTGCTATATGGTCGTAAATGTACTAAAAGTTTATATACATAATCTAATTATATTATTACAATATATTTAAGAGTATTATCAACACTATAAAGACAGAAAAGTATTATTAGAAATATAAAATAATTTGTCAAGGCCACACAATTGATAAAAGCAATAATTTGGTTCTAACCTTTATTTAACTTCAGAACTCAGGATCTTAATCATTGTTTTATACCATGTGTGTCCAGATATAATGAGAAATGAAACAGATATATTAGAATGATGGTCAATACTGATATTGGGTTTTAAAAAAATTTTGGAATAATTAAATAACATATTCTCCCATTTCCTATTCTCTCTTAAATATAACATTATTCTATTTTATATTTAAAATTTAATACTGTTTTATTTTAAATATAAAATAAAACAATGAATTTTAATATAACATTATTCTTAGGTATCAATCATAGCAAATGCCCTTTCACAAGTAAGGCAATAATGTGAGAGTTGTGACCAGGTGACCAATATTACATTTCCAGTTATGTTACTGAAATCATAATTAGATATGTGGGAAATTTTTGTTTAGAATTAAGATATGAGAAAGCTGACATTTTCAATACTAGTTGGCTAGGTTTCCTTAGGGAGGTGAGGTGGGATTATATCTATCAGGAAATATAAACATAGCCCTACGTGGGGGAACAGGACCTAAAAAAATAAGTTATTAAATTTTTAAAAAGTGGTATCTACTCTTGAATTAGCTATCCCACATTAACTAACTGTAAGTTTGGACAAAACACCTCAAATAGCTGTTTTCTGATACTGGAAAATAGAATGTCAATTAATCTAACAAAAAATGAGGGGGAGAAAAAGCAATAGGGTACATTAACTCTAGACAGATCATAGATTCTTATAAACTAAAATTAAGTAGACTTAAACAAAGAGTAATAGAATATCTTTGTCACTTTATGGTAGTCACAGATTTCTGGGAGCATAGAAAAGCTAAAAGTTAAAAAAAAATAAAAGAACAAAATGATACATAATCTCAAAAGTTCTTCCCTATAGCATACACTGAAAACACATAATATGGACCTATAACTAATATTCCAGAAGTCGATATGCAATATATAAAATAGTATAAAATACACAATTAATTTAAAGATAGTAGAATAAAGAAACAAAAAAGCAGTGGGGCACATTAACTGAAGATCATAGATTGAGTTAGACCGTAGATTCTAACATGGAAACTAAAACTATAACTTATCTTAAAAAAAGAGTAGGAGAGTATCTTTATCGCTTTAAGGTAGTCACAGATTTCTAAATGTGCATAAAAGCCAAAACTGAAAAAGAAACATCAAAGGAAAAATTGATAAATTTGACTTCAAATTGTCAAAAAAAAAAAAAAATTCTCAAAAGTACTGAAAAACAGGATGATGTTAGTAGAAATGGTAAAGAAGAAAATTCCGTAAGTCCATCTTTCCACAAAAGCAATGAACAGAGGTAAAAACTGTCAGAATCACCTTTGTTAGAAATCTGGAGTCTAATCAAAAGCTTACAATAACGAGAAAAACTCTAAATCAAGGAAAAAATCTGACTCTTGATAAGGGAGTTTTGAGGTCATTTGACTTCCCCTTGTATCATTCTCCACTTCCAGCTTTGTGGCAGCCTTGAGGACAGCCTTCATTGCTGATATGCACTTAATACTTGAGGGATCAGTTGGTTTATTCTGACCTGGCCAATGGTTTCCTGAAGGACCATATAAAGTGCTTGCCTTTATTTCATCTGACTTGGAACTTATCAGTTATTACCATAGGTTAAGCCATGAAATATATCTCAATCAATTTTAATAGATTAAAATCATAGCATATACCTTCTTCAACCAAAAGAAATGAATCTTAAAATCAGTAACAGAAAGAAATCTGGAAAATACACAAGTATGGGGAAATTAAAGAACACTTAATTTAAACAAAATAATAGATCAAGGAAGAAATCACAAGGGAACTTTAAATTATATTGAGGTTAATGAAAGCACAGCATACTAAAACTTAACGCAACACAGTGAAAACAGTGTCTTAGTGAAATTTACAGCTGTTAAGGCCTCCAAAGAAAAGAAAGATTACAAATCGATCATCTAAACTAATTCTTTAAGACGTTAAAAAAAGAAAAGGAAACTAAACCTAAATCAAACAGAAAAAAAGAAGTAAAAGATATAATAGATAAATGAGACAGAACACACACAAACAACAGAATCAATGAAACCAAAAGTTGGCTCTTTGAAGAGCTAAAGAAACAGACAAATCTTTAGCTAGACTGACCAAGAAAAGTAGAGATAAGACTCAAATTATTAAAATCAGGAATAAAATTTGGGATATTACTAACAACCTTTAAAAATATTGAAAGGGTTATAATATTATGAGCAATTGTGTGCCACTAAATTAAATAACCTAGAAAAAATAGACAAATTTCTAGAAGCACACAAGCTGACACAAGTGAAAATAGTCTATATCAGAATTAACTTTATAGGAAGTAAAATGACTGAATCAGTAATAAAAATAATAATTCAACAAAGTACTGTGCAAGTTTGTTTCACATGTAAATTCTATGAAATGTTTAAAGGGAATTAGTAAAATCTTTCTAATACTGTTTCAAAATAAAATAAAAAGGAAGAAAGAAAATAAAAGAAAGGATCGGGGAGCTTCCTAATTCATTCTAGTATTACTTTAATACCAAAATGAAACAAAGATGCCACAAGAAAACAAACACTGTAGACCAATACCTATTATAAATGTAGTGCAAACATCATCAAAAATGCTATCAACAAGTCCAGCAATATATTAAAAAGTTTATACATCATGACAAAGTAAAATTTATTTCAGGAAAATAAAAATCGGTTCAACATACGGAAACCCATCAATTTAGTACACCATATACATAGTATAAAGAGGGATGTAAAATAAAAGCATTTGTTGTTTGTTCTCAGTGGATGTAAAACAAAAGCATTTGACATAATCCACTTCCCTTTCTTAATTTAAAAAGAAAACTTTTTTTTTTTTTTTGAAAGAAGGGAATATTCTTAACTTGCTAAAGGGCATCCACGGTAATCTCACGGTAAAAGACCAAAATATTTTGTCCTAATACCAGGAATGAGACAAAATTTTCACTCTCTTCCTAAGACCAAGACAAAATGTTTATTCTTGGCATTTCCATTTAACAATATCCTGGAATTTCTAACCAGAACAATTAGGTAAGGAAAAACAAAGCATCCAAATAAAAAAAGAGGAAAAAAATCTCTATTCACAGATAATCTTATATGCTGAAAATGCTAAGGAATCTATGCATACTTATACACACACACTCAACAGTTTTATTTTTAAATTCATTAATATGAACATTTAGCCAATGAACTGTAAGACTTGTACACTAAAAGCTATCAGACACTGTTAAAATAAGTCAAAGAGCATCTAAACAACTTGAAAGACATCCCATGCTCGTGGATTGAAAGACTTAATATTGTTAAGACGACAATACTACTCAAATTAGCCATAGATTCAATGCAACCACTATTAAATTCCTAACTGCCTTTTCTTTTTGCAGGTACATAAAGCTGTTTTTTAGTTGATTATGAAATTGTAAGTGTTCCCAAATTGCCAAAACCATCTTGAAATACAAGAACAAGTTTGAAATACTCACGCTTCACAATTTCAAACATACCAGAAATGTGCCATGATTAAAAAGTATGCTACTTACATAAGGGCACAGATATAGATGAAATAGAGTCCTGAAATAAACTCATATTTCATTAGTAAGATGACTTTCAACCATGGTGCAAGGACCAATCAATGGAAAAAAATAATGTATTTCACAAATGCATGCCTCATGCAACAATATGAATTTGGAGCTTTATCTACCCCATATACAAACAATTAATTGAAAATAAATAAAAAACCCTAAATATTGGGGCTAAATTATAAAACTATTAACATGAGTGGGGTATAAATTTTTATGATCTTGAAGTGGGCAACACTATTTGAAGTGTAACACAAAAATCACAAGAAACAAAATTTTAAAAACATTAAGTGGACTTCACCAAAATTAAAAACTTTTTAAGGAGTTTATCAAGAAAGTCAAGAGACATGAAATGGGAAAAAATATTTGCAAATCATATATCTGATAATTATTGAGTATTGAGAATATAAAATACTCTTACAACTCAATAACAGAAAGGCAAAACAACTTAATTTAAAACTGGGCAAATGACTTGAATACACATTTCTCTCAAGAAGATATAGCTATTTCTAAGAGGCATATGAACAAATGCCTGTATCATTAGTCTTGAGAGAAACACAAACCAAAATCTCAATGAGATACACCTTCACACCCATGAGGACAGATACTCAAAGAAACTGAAAAAAACAAGTGTTAACTAGAATACAAACATTAATAACCCTCATCTAATACTAGTGGGAATGTAAAATGGTATAGCCACTATGGAAAACAGAAGTATATCAAAGAGAAATAAAATCTAATACTAGTGGGAATGTAAAATGGTATAGCCACTATGGAAAACAGAAGTATATCAAAGAGAAATAAAAATAGTTGCTCAAAAAAATAAAGAAAAAGATAACTAGTGCATTGGTATTAATTCATTCATTGCAATATTGTTTGTAATAGCTTAAATTGAAAACACTCCAAATGCCCATCAACTGATGTATCGATAAACAAAATGTAGTATACACATATCAAAATATTATTGATCCATAAAAAAGAATAAATGTCTTATTTACTCCAACATAGATGAATCAAATTTCTGAAACAGACACTTCATAGTGTCAATAAGCATATAAACATACTCAAAATTGATTTCAGCCTAAGTAAGTCATCACATTATCCTGAGCAATGTAAATTTTGCCATATTTGTTCTCTGCTTTGTCCTTTTCATTGTACACTCAGAGGCAGTCATATGTTTCTAATAATGTTTCTCAGATCTTGGGGCAATTTTGTGGCCAACAAATACATACCTGAATCTCTCTCTCTCTTTTTTTTCTCTTTCACTAAATTTCACCTTTTAAAAGTCGTTAACATCATTTACAAAAAATAAATAGTTTACTCTTTTAGGGTGTATTTGCTCTATCAGTATAACCTCTTAAGGCATACTTAACTTTGTAATTCACTTAGTATCCTTACTTATAAAAATATATAAACGCAGATAACATATGATGACAGTTACTACAAACACATTCAAGACAGATACTATTCAAAGCTTTCAATTTTTGTGTCGGGGGGCATGGGGCTGTAGAGACTGACCATAAATTATCCTAATTCACCAAATGAAGTTAATGGACCCATCATGTGACATGTGAGACACTGTAAGTGAAAATACCCATTGTATTTGTTGCTTAAACATGTTATTTTCTTCCTTTGCATTCTTAAACGCTTTACTTTAAACAAGTCTTGTCCAACCCGTGCCCTGTGGGCCGCAAGTACCCCAGAATGACTTTAAATGTAGCCCAACACAAATTTGTAAACTTTCTTAAAGCATTATGGGTTTTTTTGTGATGTTTTTTAGCTTATCAGTGATCATTAGTGTTAGTGTATTTTATGTGTAGTCCAGGACAATTCCTCTTCCAATGTGGCCTAGGGAAGCCAAAAGATTGGACACCCCTGCAAACTATTAAAATAGCTGGTATAAGACATGAAATAATGGTCCAGGTACCCTGATTCTTATATTAAATTATTTTAATCCTATAATGATATTTTCATACTAAGAATACCATATCATACTTTTTGGTGATGAGATTGAGCAGTTATATTATAGAGAAGTCCATATAATAATATTTGATCAAATACACATTAGATTTAGTTAAATATTTATACATGGAAATGGCTCGTTGTTTTTCACCAATAATTAGTTTGGAAAGAAAACATGTTCTATTAAAAAGTAATTCAGTAGTGTGACTTATAAAATATTAAAAAATACACAAAGAAGAATTGGTTAAATATTCTCAAAACTCCTTTACAGCTGGCTAAAGAAGACAAAATAGTCTTATGAGAAATTTTGCTACCAGTTTCTAATAACATTAACAGTCAACTTGTTAAGTCTGCATCACGAGCCTAAAATTCATGCTTCTGCCTATAAACTAGAGCCAGTACATTGCTTATCTTCTTTTATTTTTCTTTGTAAACCCTGTCCTGATTTTCTTCATATATTCAATTAATGTTTAAGCACTCCAGGTTTCTGTAGCACTTTTCATACAACTACATTAGCTTTGCTTATTGTGAATAATTATTTAAACATGTGTCATCATTTTGTGGCCTGGCATAGTGCTTTTTACATAGCTTGCTAACACACAATTGCATTTGGACAGAATCAATAGTATATGTGGTGATTCTAAGAACACAGGATAGAAGAATCTTGAATTAAGGAGACAATATGGAATGGATTTTAAGGAAGCTACATGCAGGGTAGAAGTGTAGTTTCAGCGCCTCATTTGTAGTCCCCCTTTTCTTCACTCTAAGTTGTCCCATTCATGCACAAGATTTTACTGTTAACCAGTCCCACTCTCTCTTTTCTGGATACTAAAATATTCTTTGTACTGCAGCCATAGCAGCCTTCTTGAATTTCAAATCTTAGTAAGTAACATTCCCACCCTCACTTGAAAATCTTTAATAGCTTCCATTTGCCTCTTCATGAAGATAAAGATAGTAATAATTATTGTAATAGTATTGCATAATCTATCTCTTAAGCTACATTTAATTTCACTCCCTATCCCCTGCCTTGTCAACACTTTCTATCCTGATGCCATACTACTATGTCTTTTATCGTGTAGGTCTTTGTAATTTTCCTTGATACAATGTATCACAAGTTGATATTTTTAAAAAGGATAGAAATTCAGTTGAAAAAACCTTCTTTTGGTAGGAGATTACAATTGTATGTATGATGATATGCATGCAATTTTTGTCTTCCAGAAAGAAAGAAATTACACAATGTTTTTCAGGAAAATAGTTTAGGAAATTCAAAATGGATTAAAATGACCAACGTAACTCTAAGGGTATTGTGCCTATGAGTGAAACTCGGTTTGAAGCTTGAAGAAAAACTCTAGTGCTTTCCTTACTTTCTTCCCAATCTGCCCAACACCATGCCGTGATATGAACCAGATATTATAATGCAGAAGCTGAAAAAGGTTCCTTTCTCTCCTTTCCTCCTGGAAGCAATGACTCCCTCTCCCTGACCCTTCCCACCAAGTGCATCTCACTTTCAAGCTGCTCAGAAACCCACTGCTTTTTTCTTAATTAAATTATTCTTCAACCAGAACAGTTTTGAGGAACACATGAGGTCTCTATGTGAGTCACAGGAGAGCTTTTAATTGGCTTTCAAGAACAGCGATAAACAGCCTTTAATATACTTTAAATACCAAGGGAGAATGCTTAAGAGTTTTAGTAAGAGCTTTGAATTTAGAGTCAGATTTGAATTTCTTACTAAATGAAATCACTCATTAGCGTCATGTTACAAGTAAAGTACCCACATGACCTGTATATAAAACACTGCCTTTTCTTTCCAGATGTAGTTGGGCAATTCTCTAATAATGCTATGAAAGCGAAACCTAGCATAGGCGGTAAGTGCTTAATTTATGTTTGAATAAATATAGATATTCTTACTTCCATTTTTCTTGCACTTTTTCCATTCATGGATAACTGATGTTTTACTTGATTTTAACATTTCAAACATATTGGATTCACAAGGAGGACGCTATTGTTTCCCCCCAGTCACAAACGTCCTTAAAAGAGGCACTGCTGATGCTCCCAACAGACAGAAACCCTCTTCAGATTTTAATGACACAATGTCCTTGTATTAGTCCGTTCTCATGCTACTATAAAGAACTTCCAAGACTGGGTATTTATAAAGAAGAGAAGTTTAATTGATTCACAGTTCCACATGGCTGCGGAGATCTCAGGAAACTTGCAATCATGGTGGAAGGAGAAGCAAACACGTCCTTCTTCACATGATGGCAGGAAGGAGAAGTGCCAAGAAAAGAGGGGGAAACCCCTTACAAAATCATTAGATCTTGTGAGAACTTGCTCACTATCATGAAAACAGCAGCATGGGGGTAGCTGCCCTTATGATTCAATTGCTTCCCACCAGGTCCCTCCCATGACACGTGGGAATTATGGGAACTACTTATGCGATAAGATTGGGGACACAGCCAAACCATATCAGTTCTTACCGTTCCTTTCCCCCCATCCCAGTAGCAAAACCTATTCTCAGATGTTTTGTATACTGCAGTCTCTGTGTGTGTTTATGTGTATATAAGCAGCTTATTACATTGAAACTTTAGATGCAATACTTCTACAACATGAATATTTGAGCAGTTCCCTCTAGTCTTAATTTAAAAGGGCTGATTTTTATGGACTCATTGTGGAGGCCTACAAGTCAATGCCCCTGCTGCTTACTTACCAGAAAACTGTAACCTCCTTTCCAGTTTTGATGATTTTCATGTAAACTTCTCCCCATTTTCTAAACATGGCCTATCTTTCTAGAAGTTTATCAGACCTTCTTAAAACTAAATGTAGAAAACTCTCTCTTCATTCTGGCTGCAATTTTTATCCGCTGACTAGGAATGTGACAACAACTTGGCGGGCAATGGGAGGGCTATAAAGATATTCTTTCTTTAGGCTGAGGATTGGCAAACTATGGCCTTTCAGCCCAATCTAATCTTGATGTTTCTGTACAGCTATGAACTTAGATAATTTGTTCTTTTCAATTATTTTAAATAATCAAAGAATATTTTTTTAAATGTAAAATTATATAAAATTCAAATTTCTGCATCCAAAAATACATTAGAAAATACCCATGCATAATTATTTACATATTGTCTGTGGTACAATGTATAACACTGAATAGTTGCAACAAAGATTATATCCCTGTGAAACTAAAATACTTACTATCTGACCCTACAGAACAAAGGTTGCTGATACCTTCTTTAAAAAATAGAATTGACTCTTACATGATAAAGGTAAAGATAATAACCTTAAATGATAAGGACAAATACCATTTTATAGTGTTCTAGTATTAAAATTATCCAAAGAAAAACAGAGGGACTTTTGGTTTACGATACTTACAGCCAGGGTAGCAGAGTGCTGAAACATCAGGGACTTCAATGAGAAAAGATACCATAACAACTGAACACACATTTTTGAAAACACTCATTTATCTTTAGCGAAATCCTTGTTAAAAACAAATATGGTAACCTACTCCACACAGTCTCACTAGGCCCTACAACAAATTGATCTTCCATTGAATTTTTTAATGCAAGCTCATTATCATAAAAGTGTTTTACAATTATTTTATCCCCGTTCATGTCTGTTTTATTTTTTATAGTATGTTTCACAGAGCAGACATTTTTACTTTAAATAACATCCAACTTATCTATTTTTTTAATATAATGGATCATACTTTTGGTGTTGTATTCGAAAATCATCATCAAACCCAAGGCGACCCGGATTTTCCCCTCTGTTTTCTTCTAGATGTTTCATAGTTTAGAATGTTATATTTAGGTCTATGGTCCATGTTGAGTTGAATTTGTAAAAGGTGTAAAGTCTATGTCTAGGTTCTTTTTTTTTTTTGCATATTGACACCAAACTCTAGCACCATTTGCTGAAAATATTGTTTCTGTTGTACTATCTTAGTGACTCTGTGAATAATAATGTGACTAGATTTCTGCAGGTCTATTTCTGTGCTATTTAGTTTTATTAATATTTATGTCTTTCTTTTGAAAATATAACATTGCCTAGATTCATATGCCTTTATACCACATCTTCAAATTGGTAGTGTGAGTACTCTAACACTGTACTTCTTTGTTATTGTGTTATTTTAGGTTCTTTCGTTTTCATATAAAATTTGAATTGAGCTTATAAATATCAACAAAACATCTTGTTGATGTTTTGAATTAGATTTTATTAAAACTGTAGATCAATTTTGGAAGCAAGGGCATTTTGACAATATTGAGTCTTCTAATACACGACCACAAATATCTCTTTTCTAATTTAGATATTTAATGATATACATCCATGTTTTACAGTTTTTTGCATATAAACTCCACACATATTTTGTAAGATTTATACCTGCAAATTTCAATTTTTGTTGTTGCAAATTGTATTGTTGGACAATTAAATTGCTTCTACACAGACAATAGTATCATCTTTAAAGAAATACTTTTTTTCTCATATTACCAATGTGTATACCTTTTCTTTTTCTCTCTTTTGGACAAAATAGATCTTCCAGTACAATGTTGAATAAGAGTGGTGAGAGAAGATATTTTTAGAAATGAAGGAGGACCAAATATCCAGTCTGTTACCATTAAGTGTTATGTAAGCTGTTTTTCTTATAACGTTGAGGAATTTATCTTTGTTCCTAGTTGTTTTACCTTGAATTGAAATTGTCAGTGCTTTTCTGCATTAATCAATAGGATCATGTGATTTTTTTTCTTTTCTGGCCTTTGCTATGGTGAATTACATAATTAATTTTCAAATATTGAGCCAGATTTGTATACCTAGAATAAATTAATTTATTTTAAAGAATTGAAAACTAACTACACATTCTCATATTCATACTTATTAAGGTTAATCTTACTAAAAGTCTAAATCTTTAAAATATCATTATTTTTCATATATTTCTTATTATCCAGTATATGTCATATTTTATACAGCTTCAGCTTCATGTATATGTCTTCTGTATTCTTTCAAGTTATATTGAGTACGATAGAGGCTAAGGAAATCTTCAATTAACAGAATTCTTTTTTTGGTGCATTTTCTGTCACTTATTATGTGTATGAAATTAGAGAAAAATGTTATCCCACTAAACTTCAATACATGGAAAAATGTATTTGGTAAATATGAAGGATTCTATTAATTGTAACTGCTAGTACTAATTATTTTTATAAATCAGTTTTTAATTTTCTAATAATGCTTGAACATAACTTCCTACCTCATTTTTGTTACCTTATTAACAATGATATCTGAGCAAGACTTTACAATACTTTGAAGTCACGATGCACTCGCTAGGCAAATCCTTTGACCTCTCAATGAAGGATATATAATGAATTTTACAAGACATATTCCTTATGAATTCTTACAAACCTTCGATCTCTGGCTTCTGTTTAATGTTTTGGATTATTGTTGTTGTTGTTGTTGTCACAAATCATCTCTTTAGTAATTTATATCTACAATTAAAGTTAACAACTCACTCACCTAATGAGTTTGATATTTTCTTTTATGGGGGAAGTTTAATATATTTATAATATCTTTTGGGTTTTCCTGCATTGTTTGTTTACATTTTGCTGAACCTGTTATAATGAATCAAGGAAACAATACTATAAATATATTTTTGTTATCAATGACATAGTAGTATGTATGTAAGAGGAGCTTTGTCAGAGGCAGAGCAAGAAATTTACAGAATATTTCTGTCTTTTGAATATTTCAATCCTTCTTCCAGAAGTATCATTATTTTTTTCACTAACATAATTTCCAAGCGATCGTTAAAATTACCTGACAAGTGTACTGAGGTTTCTCACATTTTGCCTTTCTTATTTTTCCAATTTTCTGTCCCTTGAGAAATCATGTTAAGTAGTTTAATGAGTGCTGTTTTACTACTGGCTATAATCACCACAATAAAATTGTTCTTTATTTCAGATTCACTGCAAAAATTAACTAGATTTTTGTTTTCCTTACCTCTTATTTTTACATCTTATAGAAGCTGCTAGGTCTTTTGCTTCAATGCATGTAATTATTTATATCAAGAAACTTATTAAGATAACAATGGACTAGAACAGAATATGCTATTATCTCCACATATTACTGTTTAAGATATTTTGAAGAAAATACGCACACTCTTACAGACATTTACATTATCTATTGAGAGAGAGAGAGAGAGATTCTACCTTCTTATTCATTCCCTGCTGAAAGAATGTCACTATTTTCATTTACTTTTTTGATAGAAGAAACATAATACTCTACGAATAGGAAAAAAAAAAAAAAATAGTGTTCCTACCTCCAGTATGATTTCACTGTTACTAGGTTTTTCTAGAGATGTAATGTGTAAAACATTCCAGATTTGAAGTTTAAAATTTTATTTATTCTGCGACTGCTTTAAGCATAGACAAAAGATTGAAACCATTTGAATGAAATTATCTGTGTCTAATGCACTATATCTTTACTATAAAAGCCCCATTTTTGTTCACTTAATATGCCTAGCCTGTCACTAGGATGCACTTGGTGTCTGTGAAATGCCATTTCTTGTCAATTTTGGCTTCATTGCTAGAGGAGAAATTACTATTTTCTTTTCTACAAGCTAGATGCTATTTTGACATATTTTTATGCAAATGCCCTTTTTCTACTCCTATGTATTTGAAAATAAGAAATTACAAAAGAAATGTTCTCCAGACATCCCACTGCATCACACTTCCATTCCTAAGCTACCTAGTGTTCTCTCCTCTGCCAAAAGTTAGCCTTTAAAACTGAATTCCTGTTTCAACCAACTCACTCATACTGCATTCTCTCATTGTATGTTTGTCTTATTAATTCTTGTAAATTTGTGAGACCTGAAATTGTACCATAATTGCTCCACATGTTTTTCAATCCATTCCACTAACTTTTTCCTTATCTTACTTATCCTATATGTCATCCTGGAGGTCAACTCAGCACTTGAACATTTTCAGAATTTTTCCAGTCTCATCTCCCTATTTTTCTCTGAAGGATGGCTACAACCTCTGAATTTCACCAATAACGATGAGCTCATGTGTCTAAAGTCTCACGTTCAGATCTTAGATTATCTCTCTCTTTGTAAATTGTATGGAAGAGTGTTGAGGGATCTGGGATCCTTGAGCATACTGAAATCCATTTTCATGGTCAGGAATATGAAGAGGTAAGGGAGGACTGGGAAACTACTAATATGGCCACATGTCTAGACAAACAGTAGGGATAAGGAGACCTTAAATGACCCATAAAAATTTTTTGTAATGTCATTCTTCAACATTTTCAATTTCTTTGTGTGTAAATTATACAATCACAATCGTTTATTTTGACATAGTCCCATCAGCTGCTTCTTGGGAATGTTTTATTGTTGACTTTTAACCTTTCCTTTATTATTATTGTTTTTTGACATCGTGTTGGGAACGCCCAGGACGATCCCCATGTTTGATGATTTATTAGGAAGGTTCACAGGACTTAGCATACAGAGGTCCTCTTGAATAGGATTTATAAAAGGATGAAAAACACAATCAGCGAAGAAAAAAGGCACATGGAGCAAACACCAGAAGAAACCAAGTGCCAGGTTCCATGTTCCGAGGGTTCTCTACTGTGGTGTCATGTAGTACATGCTTAATTCATCCAAATTCCAATTGTGACAATACGTGTGAAGTGTTGTCTACCACACAAGCTCTAGAGACTCAGTGCCTGGGGAACTTACTGGGGGCTTATCCAGTAGGCACCCTCCACCTCACAGGTTTCAAAATCCAGATTCCCAGATGAAAGGCAGGTGTTCAGCAAAAACCACACTGAGGAGTCTAGGCATAGTGTGCCACTCTCATCGCTTAGAGAAAGTATTATATCCGTGTAGGAAATTATTTAGAATTCATGTCCAAAAATTCGGCAGAGGAAATTTCATGAGATTTTTGCCTGTTTGTTTTTCCAAACAAAAATCTACCAAAGTTTATTTCAGAAAATGGAGAGTATGTTATTTTGAAACAAGCAAGGGCTGTGATGTCAGAATGACTTGATCTGGACTCCAAGGTTCTTCACTCCTTGTTTTGTGAAAATGAACAAATTATTTTACTACCTTAACCCTGCTTTGAGTCCCAGTTTCATCATGTGAAATATAGAATAAAAGTCACACCTTATTACTTTGTGCAAGAATTAAATAAAAATAAATGCAAGCAGTACAAAAAGAAAACATAAGTTTCCCTTTCTTTTATCTTCTACTTTGTTTCACTTCATTGTACTATTCTGGACATTTTTGTACCTAATTCTATTTTATAGTCAGTGAGAAAATGGGAAATAAAGAAAATCAAATAGAAAAATAAAAGAAACAGAATCAAATATCATTACCTTATAAAGTGAATAATAGTAAAGCCTATTTTTAAAGACTTAGTATTTGATACACAATTTTACAGAATATTAAAATCATTATTACATTTACCCTGTCAGGACTTACATATCAGAAATAAAACCTTTGCCATTTATATCATTATTGAAGAATTTCAAGACATTAATTAAACTTTAATTTCTGTATTTCTTAAAATAGTAAAGCCAACTATTTAATACAATCATAATTTATTGAATACTTCACCAAAAAATATGTTTGGAGATCAGGAAATGAATAGAAAGATATTATAGGAAAACCTCAATATTTAATAATTCACTCTTGTTCATTTTAAAGGCAACAAATCATGTGTTATTATGATAGCACTATTATAATTAAATCTAGAATTTTTATTTTATTTGAACAGACCAAGTCCACTGTAGCTCCACTTTTCAGATGGTTGCTGTACATGAACTAAAGAGAGGCAAAACATGCAAAACTGCCATTGCCAAAAAGGCAGTCCTCTGAGGGACCCATTTGGTTATTTAAGTCTTGCTTAGTTTGCATCAATCTGATGAATTCACAGCCTGAGATATTTGGCTGGAGGCCACATTAGATAATATTTCAAAATTCTTCCATCCAAGTTCTTTCTTTAACCTATTTAGCAGCAAGAAACCCAAAAATTGTCTGTGCTACATATAATTAGAGGTTTGATCTCTGCATGAGCTTTCTATTTTAATTTTTCTTTTTATTTTATTTTAATTTTTCTTCTATTGTTGATGTTTTCTTTGATAAGTTTGTTTGAAAATTGCCATTATGTGGGTACCTGGAATCTTTATTAGATTTAGAGAATTCATGAGGTTGCTGGAACTGTACTTACTATTCTAGGACAAATCACCCATTAATAAATCAAAAGAGAACTAATTATTAAGAATGTATATTACAAGAATGTATATTACCTCTGTTGGCTATGAAAAGAAAAATAATTCAAAAACAAACTGGTTGTGTGTGTGTGTGTGTGTGTGTGTGTGTGTGTCCTGACCTTGGCCCTGCTAGTCTGTAATCTCCTTTTCTTATAGGTGAGTTATTGGGAATGATGCTGTAGTAGTCAGTCTCGAGGATGGCCCCCTGTGGTCTTTCCTTCCTGGTACTTATACCTTTTGTATTACCCTTCTGCATCGCTCTGACAGCATAAGCCTGAAGTTAGGCCATCATTTACTTTTAAGGTGCAGTTTTCATTATAAGCACGTGCTCACTTTCTATCTCTCTTGCTCTTGCTACGGAATCACTTGTTCTGTGAGAGACTCATGTGAGAGGAATTGAAACTCCTGCCAAAACCACATGCATGAACTTGGAAAAAGAACTTCAGTCCCCCACCGCCATGTCTTTAAAGACTACCGTCCCTGTCAACAGCTTTTCTGCAACCTAATGAAAACCACTAAGCTAAAAAAACAGCTAAGTTGCTCCTAGATGCCAGAAAAGTGTGGAAAACCAAAAGAAAAAAAAGAAAGAAAACTGATAATGAAAGCCTCAAGGATCCCTATTATGTGCTTTTTAAACAAGTTATTCATAATGACAGATAAGCATAAATATGTGTTCTTGAGAGCCTGAGTGGTATAAACATGTCCTCTGACACAAACAGGGAATTCCCTTTGGTTGTATATTTTACTCTTTATAACCCATAGGAAACTTTTATTGAACTTAATGATATATAATGATTTGATTTAACAAATGCAAATTATTTTGTCGTTAAATTACATGCTTTTTCTTCTTCCAAAATATAATTTAAATGTACATTTCCAAAACTGGAACATGTTTATCCTCTTGCTTAGAACTGATGGATGCTGTACCTCAGATAGAAATTTTATGGTATAAAAGATAATAAGGTGAAATATTTCCCTGTATCCTAATATCCAAGATTCACATTTCTGATCATTGCAGAATATTTATTCTGACTCACAGCAACTTTGTAAAACTTTGTTTCCCCTTCAGTATAGTTTAAAAAAATGTGGCCTAATAGCTCTTTCTTTTCTTTCTTTTCTTTTCCTTTCTTTTCTTTCTTTTTCTTTCTTTCATTCATTCGTTCTTTCTCTTTCTTTTCTCTTTCTTCTCTTTCACACATACATATACATACACAAGTGTCAATGTTACATATTAAATATTTTTACAAGCTCAAAATGTTAGCATTATAAATACAGAATAACATAATGATTTACTGATGGCAATAAAAAAAAATAGCTAAGAAAATGACAGCTGAGGATTTTCTTAGGACTTTGTCTGTCCTGCTCAGAATTACTAATAAACTTTATTGTAGCACAAAGAAAGACTTATCAGCCCTCAAAAATAGCCATTTGTGTTTAATGGGGCCTTTAGAATTCTAATACCAGGATTAGATTAAATGAATAGGAAAAGCTGTACAAGGCACTTCAGTGACTGTTAAATAGTTGGCAAATTTTGTTATGGATGCCTTCAAGGAAACAGACGGGAATTTAAGGCCTGATGATAGAAAACATACACAATCAAACAACTCTTGAATATTTGCCTGTAGCTCAAGAAAGACAACGGGCAATAATCAATCAAAGTAGCTCTGTCTTCGTAGTTCAAGATTAGTGCATTAAAACCAATATAAATGCAACCCAGACTGCAGTAAACCTTTTGAGGGTTATCATGGTCATAAACTGGGGTGTCTTTTAGGCCCATCATAGATCCAGCAAAGGCAACCAAACCTTAGAGATGAGTAAGGTATAGCCTGGTAGTTTTATGACCAGAATTCTGCTTTCTGACAATAAAGTGCTAATATAAAATTGTCTTGCAGATGTGCAGATTAAACCCTAACAAAGCAGACAGTATTACAAATTAATGTTACTAAACATAATATTTTAAATATACCATATAATTGGCAGTGATGCATGTGGATAATGGTGTTGGGATGAGGAATTCCCCTCACAACAATGGCCAGAGAATCACAAACTTCCAAAGTACTGGTTACTTTGAATAATTACTCTTTCCTAAATTAAACTGACACTGATTGTACACTTCAACATACTTTTAGGAGTCCATCAATTCATAAGACACATTAACTGTTTGTTTGGCTGATGAAGTCATGTATTACACAACCAATCAGTGTAATGACTGATACTATCCTGTCCTGTTGCAATACAGACATAAAGCCTTTGCTTTTAAAATAGTTTACAGAATGGATGGAACTTTTTCTTTCCAGTGTATTTTTCAGTATGTTTTGCTAATTGATTTCATTGCTCTACATTTGAATTTCTTACTTCCTTCTGGTACGTTTCCTTCTGTGTCAGTGAATATTCTAGTAATGGTTTCAGAGAAGATTGTCCAGTAAATAATTTTCTTGGGCCTTGCACAACTGAAAAAAGATCACTTTTATTAGTTTATCACACATAGTTTATGATTTTACATAATTCTCTTGTTGAAGCCATATGGAAAATGTACATATCTTAAGAATACAATGCTATATGTTTTCATATAGAACCACTATACAGATGAAGAAAAAGAATATTTTCAACATTCTATAACCTGCCTCATGCTTCCTTTGAGTTACAACAATACCCTGGGCAATCATTTTCTTGATATATAATATAATACCATATGTTAGTTTTTAAAGTTTATACAAATAAAATGATGAATGTACTATTTTGTGTTTGGCTTTTCTAATTCAGTGGTATTGTTTCAGAAGTGCTTGTAATTTTTCATTCTCAGTGGTGAATAACATTTTATTATGTGACTATATTACAATTACTTTATCCATTCTGATATTGATGGATATTTGGTTATGTTGCCATCTTGAAGCTTTCACAGCACTATAAGCATTTTTATAGATATTTTATGGTACGCATTTTATTGGGAATATAGCTGGGAATAAAATTGTTCATGATGGTATATGCATTTTTTCAGTTTTAGTAGACATTGGTAAACAGATTTCCAAAGCAAGCGTATCATTTTATGTTTCCATTTTTAAATTTTTTTTAGATGGAGCCTCGCTGTGTCACCCAGGCTGGAGTGCAGTGGCGTGATCTCAGCTCACTGCAAGCTCCCCCTCCTGGGCTCACGCCATTCTCCTGCCTCAGCTTCCCCAGTACCTGGGACTACAGGCGCCTGCCACCACGACTGGCTAATTTTTTTTTTTTTTTTTGGATTTTTAGTAGAGATGGGGTTTCACCATGTTAGCCAGGATGGTCTCAATCTCCTAACCTTGTGATCTACCCACCTTGGCCTCCCATAGTGCTGGGACTACAGGCGTGAGCCACCACACCCGGCCTACGTTTCTATTTTTAACAAAAATAAGTTCTCATTGCACCACATGTTTATCAGACTTGGGATAGTTGGTATTTTTTTAAATATATATTTTCATCTTAGATTTGAGGGGTACATGCACTTGTTTGTTGGGTATTGTATACATAATGATGGGGATTGGGCTTCTAGTGTATCCATCACCCAAATGTTGGACTTTGTACCCAGAATGTAATTTTTTTCAACCCTACGCCTAGGATAATCAGTCTTCTTAAATGTAGCCTTTCTTCTGGATGTGAGGTGATATTGCATTATGGCATTTATTTGCCTTTATTGATAACAAATAATATTGAAAACCTTTTCATATGTTTATTGGCTATCTTGATAAACTCCATTGTGAAATGTCTTTTAAATAATTTTGTCCTTTGAAAATAGGTTGTATGCTTTTTTCTTTTTTATTTGTAGGAATTCTTTATATTCTAAAAGTCCTACAATATTCTAAATATTCTAAATTTTGACCTTCATTATATTCTAAATATCAGTCCTTTGTTGCTTATGTATAATACAGATACCAGCTCCCACTGTGTGGTCTCCCTTTATGCTATCTTGATGGTGTTTATTCTTAACTATAAATAAGTTTAATTTATCAAGTTTTCTTTGGTCCTAATTAAGAAGGCTTTGACTACATTATTATGAAGACAATTTTCTTCTGTAAGTTTTATTGTTTTACTTAACCTTATTATTTAGATCTGCTATACATCTGTAATTGTTTTTAGCATGATGATAAGTATTAATAGTTATATATGTAATTATATATATAGCTCTTATATATATCACATATATATATTATATATATAACTATATATGTACATGTGTGCATGTATAGATAGATGGCCAGCAAACCCAGTACTTTTAATTAAACACACCATCCTTTCAACCGTGTTATAAGAAAACTTTTGCCCTACATTATCTAATCCTACACTTCTGTGTCTCTCTCCTAACTATTCTCATCTATTGTTCTACTTGTTTCTCCATGTGCCATCGCCATATGCTTATATTCATAGATGAGGTATGCGATACTGGCAGCTAATCTGATAGTCATACTTTTTACTTTTTACTAAGATGCTTCAGGACTTTCTGGGCCCCTCTCCACCCGAGGTAATAAATAGGACAGTATAAGTGCAATCTGGGAAATTATAACCTCTCTTCCAGAGAAAATGACCAAGGGACTCTAACATGTTTTAGTCACCATAGAAACCTTTCTTCTGATGTTCCTGTTATAAGAGATAAAATATCTTATTGTTTAAGGCTTTTAAAGTCATGTATTTAGTTATTCATAGATTTAAATATTTTAAGTGATATTTATAACAATTCATTCATGTTTAATTCTCTCAGGATTTTGCAGAAATTGTTTTATTTTCTTCTTTAATTTGGCAAGGTAAATTTTAAAAATATCAAGTCAATTTAATACTCATTTATTTTAAGAAATGCTGTTTTAGTGTGGGTGTGAGTGTGGGTGTAGGTCTCTTTTCTACTTCGGAATGGTTTGAATGCTTTTTCTTATCTTTGATGTTGTAAAACTTAACACTGAAGGGTCTGTCTGATTTGGAAACTCCTAGCAATTTTTCATTCTGGACAGTGTTCCTCCAGTGTGGTCCCTTGTTAATAGTTTCACTGTAGCACATATGGTAATAGTAAGCTTGGTAAACTTAGGTCGTGTAGACAGCTGAATAATGGCCACCCAAAGACAACACATCCTACCCCCCAGAACCTGCAAATGTTACCTTACAAGGAAAAAAGGTCTTTGTAGATGCAACTAAATTAAGAATCTTGATAGAGCACTATTATTTGGAATGATCTGATGGGTTCTAAATGCAATCACATGTAAAGGAGAGGCAGGGGAAGATTTGCTGTAGACAGATATAAAGAAGACAGATACTCAGAGGAGAAAAATGATGTGAAGATGAAGCAGAAAGAGATTTGAAAATGCAGGTCATTTTGATCACAAGCCAAGGATGTTGGCAGTCACCAGAAGCTAGAAGAGGCAAAAAAACAATTTTTTCATTTTCCTAGAGCCTCAGAAGGAACGTGGCCTGACAACACCGTGATTTGGGCCTAGCAATACTGATTTCAGACTTCTGTGCCCCAGAACTGTGAAATCATAAATTTCTGTTGCCTTAAGCAATGGAGTTTGTAGCAAGTTGTCATAGCAGCTACTGGACACTAATATATGTTCCTATTTGCTTTCTGAATCTACACCTTGAGCTATTAAGCACTTGTTCCTTCTGAAATATAATTCTGATTCTTGCCTTTTAGAGATTTTATGTGGTTTCGAATCAACTAAGTTTTCTTTGTCTATCTTCTACCATTCTTACATTTTTATGCCTTTTTGCCAAGACCAGCTCGGTTGGGGAAACCCTAGCCAGTGTTGCTAGAGGAATTAAAGGCACACACACAGAAATATAGAGGTGTGAAGTGAGAAATCAGGGATCTCACAGCCTTCAGAGCTGAGAGCCCCGAACAGAGATTTACCTACATATTTATTAACAGCAAACCAGTCATTAGCATTATTTCTATAGATACTAAATTAACTAAAAATATCCCTTATGGGAAATGAAGGGATGGGCAGAATTAAAGGAATAGGTTGGGCTAGTTAGCCACAGCAGAAGCATGTCCTTAAGGTACAGATGACTCATGCTATTGTTTGTGTCTTAAGAATGCCTTGAAGCTGTTTTCCGCCCTAGGTGTGCTAGGTGTTCCTTGACCTCATTCCCGTGAACACACAACCTTTCAGCTTGGGCGTTACGGCCATTATGAACATGTCACAGTGCTGCAGAGGCTTTTTTACCGCCAGTTTTGGGGTCAGTTTATGGCCAGATTTTGGGGGGCTTGTGTCTAACACCTTTTAATGAATGTAATATGAGAGAGGGAATTTAAAAGAGTGTAATATCATTGTCTATTTTCTTTTCTACTATTTTTCTTCTCGTGTTTACGTAGATACACGAACAAAAGATATTCCCCGGCCGGTCGCGATGGCTCACGCCTCTAATCCTAACACTTTGGGAGGCTGAGGCGGATGGATAACAAGTTCAGGAGATTGAGACCATCCTAGCCAACATGGTGAAACCCCCTCTCTACTAAAAATACAAAAATTAGCTGGGTGTGGTGGTGCATGCCTGTAATCCCAGCTACTGGGGAGGTTGAGGCAGGAGAATTGCTTGAACCAGGGAGTTGGAGGTTGCAGTGAGCCAAGATCACGCCATTGCACTCCAACCTGTGCAACAGAGCGAGACTCCGTTTCAACAACAAAAAAGGATATTCCCCATGGTATTAAGCTCTTTTCTTTCTATTATTTTGACTCTCAAGTTTATGAGATATACATGTGTTTGCATGTGCACGGATGGGGTATATGTGCATATATGCGTATGAGATTAACCTAAATATCATAAAGATTATTTGATACAATTATATTTTATTTCCCATTTTTATCCCAAAAGAAGCTACAAAACTATTCTTGATCCCTGAACAGTAAAGCAAGAAGTATAGTGTAATTGGCCTGGTAACAAAGGAAACATGAAAAGAAGATTCAGTTCAAGAACACAATAATTAATATAATAATAACCATAACTATGATTATTATAAGTTGCAACTGCAGCAACAGCAAATTGTTTAAGATTTATTTTGGTCAGAGTATAGTGTATGTGTGACACTATTTTCTGCTTCACACATTGGTAATATGGGTAGGTACTATTTGCCTATTTATAGATTATTAAACTGAGATTCAGAATCCTACCCAAGCTAACAAAATGGTGAAATATAAAACTTTAGGTTCATTCCTTTACATTTTATTTCCTCTCTTACTTTAGCAGTTATTTAGAACCAAGAAGAACACACCCATAAAAACAAGGAAGACTTTCTAATTCCCTCCCTTCTATACATTTCTTTGGTTTAATATCTTAGGTTCACTTTCAATTTTGATACTTTCTCTTTTTTAGATATAAATCAAATTAAACAAGTCATATCCTTGTGATTTACTTTGAGTATAAATTGGTAAAATGTAGCTTTTTCAATTCTGGTTTCCTGAATTTTTTCATTTAGTAGCTAAGATTATTGTGGTTTAATGACCCTCATCCTTACTAGGATCTAGCATTGTCCAAATATATTACAATCTCCCATTTATTAAAGAGAATTGGGTAAATTTGTCTCCACATTCCCTCTTATTTTTCTATACAAAATTCA
Source organism: Piliocolobus tephrosceles (assembly GCF_002776525.5). Lineage (NCBI taxonomy): Eukaryota > Metazoa > Chordata > Mammalia > Primates > Cercopithecidae > Piliocolobus > Piliocolobus tephrosceles. The sequence goes on along the minus strand of NC_045446.1, from coordinate 26,182,462 downwards.
TTGAGACAAAGGTTGTTAATTAAAATACTGTCTCCAACAGCTGGTAGCTTCTGGGAGTTATAAGCTAAATGTATTACTTTAGGAAAATTATGCATAATTGAAACATAGACTAACAACAGCAATTTTAAAATCAAATGTGAAATATAGCTTTATTCACAGCTTGTACACACATGTCACTTGGAAGTTAAACAGAATTCCATCAGTTCTTTCTTGTTTTTATCACTCTCATCTACTTTCAATGGTCCTAGATAATGAGAAGTTTCAAGCCTGAAGCATAAATCAGCCCCTGTTTTACAGAGTAAGAATAAAATAAGTTTTCTTCCCATATAGTATTTCAATATCTTATCCAGATTAATGTACAAGAATATCTAGATAAAGAATTTAATTTTTACTTTTCTCTACCATCAGTCTACCAACCATCTATGATCAATTACAGATGTAAATGATTATCAGGGAAGAAGAAACTCACCAAAAAGTTATCAGTTCCCAGGTCATAGCATCCAGCACAGTCCTGTGTTCACTGTGAACATGTGTAGTCCAATTATCTTAAGCCAGAGAATTGGTACAACTCTACATTAGCAATTCCATTGTAAGTACCATATATTTATCTTCATAGAGGAGGTATGCGATGATGGCAGCAGATAGTACTTTTACCATACAAGAAACAAGAAAATTGCTTCTACGGTACAAGAAACAACTATAATTTTAAATAGAAAGCAAAAAGTGTGTGTGTGTGTGTGTGCGCGCGCGCACGCGTGCGTGTGCATGTGTACTTGTATCTGTAAAATCAAATAATCAGGAGGTGTCTGAGACACATTTTATTTACAGAATAAGCCCTACAGGTCCAAGGAATCATGAAAAGAACTATATAATATAAAACATCTAATAACACATAGGTTTTATATTTTATAAAACCTCTAAGTAGGTTTTATATTAGAGCCTTTGGTGTAGATGAAGAAATTCACCCCAAACCACAATTGTTCTACTCCTGTTTCTATCCATCAGTTTCCTACTCTGTAAAATGAGTATACAAATATCACTTTACTGATAGAATTTGTGGCTCATTTATCCATGCAAAATGCTTAGAAGAATGCTTGGAATCTATTATCATTTAATTATTATTATTGCTGTTATCTTTATTATAGTTATTTTATGACATAAGAAGTAGATATTGATGCTTTAATCTTACTGATGAGACTCAGAGGTCTTCATTGACTTACACAATGCCCCACAATGAAAAGACAGGAAAATAGTAATATAAAATATTTCTCAGTCTGATATTAAAGTTCCATTAATGTACTATACTGTCTCCTATGATATCAGCAAAGGGGTATACTTATGCTATCGGCATGTATCCATGGAACTGATATTCATTACCCCACATATGTTGGGCTATCTGTAGATCAGATTTCTAAAACGATGAATGGAAAATGATGTGTAAAATGTGTAAATGATGAATTGGAAAAAGAAGTGATTATTTTTTTCTCTATGGCATAGAACAGTATTTTTCATTTAGTCAAACAATTCTAACTAGTTTGTCAAAGTTCATTTTATATGTACACTTTTAAGCAGCTTAAAAATTCCTTTATAAACTCTCAGCAGTAAAAATATTTTTTGCTAAAGGTCTTCACTTGATTAGTCTTTATACTGCCTTGAAACATTCTGTAGTAGTATAGAGAAAAATGAATATAGCTTCCCTGGGAATCACTGAAGCAACTTGTAATTGATGTTCATATTGGGTAATTTTTACTCATTCCATGTAAAGAAAGAAAAAAAATAAGGAGAATTGTTTGTACTTGGAGTTATTTCTTTCTTAAGCTGAAAGAAGGGAGAAAAGATCCACACTCTAATTTTTTATATGGAACTCAAATTAGGCTTAAAAAGAAAAGTGCTTCTTTTCTGTGTTGGCAGCTCCTTGATTTTGTTAAGTTGGCAGTTGTTCTCTCTTTCCCATTAAGCCACTCATCAGTTGGTAAACTGGGGCTTATTACAGACATATCAAGTGAGAGCAAAAACCTGAAGACATTATCCAGGAACTTGAACATAGCAATGGTTCAAGCAACTTTGCAGAAACATATTCTCATGAGGCACAGAGGGGCCAGCTAAATACCACTCCAGGTGGTCATACAGTTTTGAATTTATTTTTCCTCTTTGACTATTTTAAGTAAAATGTAGGTACCTTAGAACACTCTGAGGTTGGGAACATACTTTTTTATTATCCCATTTTTAATTATGGAGAAACAGAAAGATCAAACTTATCATTCACATAAAAATGAGAGCTACGGAGCCGGGCACAGTGGCTCATGCCTGTAATCCCAGAACTTTGGGAGGCCAAGGTGGGCAGATCATGAGGTCAGGAGTTCGAGACCAGCCTGACCAACATGGTGAAACCCCATCTCTACTAAAAATACAAATATTAGCCAGGTGTGGTGGCACATGCCTGTAATCCCAGCTACTCCAGAGGCTGAGGCAGGAGAATCGCTTGAATTCAGGAGGTGGAGGTTGCAGTGAGCCAAGATTGTGCCACTGCACTCCAGCCTGGGCAACAGAGCGAGACTCCATCTTAAAAACAAAAATGGGATCTACGGCAAAGAGGCATGGTTAGGTACATCCCTATGATATAAGCAAGGGTACTCCTCATAAAGGGGACTGGACAGCAGTCCTTATGTTTCACTAAAGCAAACTGCTATTAACATAATCCATTTTCAAACTGTTAAATACAAATATAAAAGGTACAGTTCTAGTGGGCCATGAGGAGGGCTAGGGATGATACACGGAAAGCTTGAGAATACAAGTTCTAAGAAAAAGAAATTCTTTCATCCCTGGACAAAGAGGCAGAGCAAGATAGCTAAGTAGAAGCATCCAGTGATCATCCCTTCCCACAGTAACACCAAATTGAACAAAAGTCCACAAAAACGTACCTTTATGAGAAGGAAAAATCAGGTGAGGACTGAGGAGAGCAGGCACTGAAGAGTAGGAAAGACAGTTTTTAATCACCTATACTATCCCTCTCCCACACCCAGCAGTGGTCACATGGCATAGAGATAAAATCTGTGTGTATGAGGGAGAGACAGCACAGCGATTGTGAAATCTTGCATTGGAACTCAGTGCTGCCATGTCACAGTGGAAAGCAACACAGGGCAGAACTCAGCCTATACCCCTGGAGGGCATTTTAGACCAGCCCTAGCCAGACGTGAATCATGTATCTCAGTAGTCACAACCTGAGTTCCAGTAAGCCCAGCACTATGGGCTAAAGTGCTCTGGGATTCTAAATGAATTTGAAAGTCTGTCTAGACCACAAGGATTGCAAGTCTAGGGCAAGTACTGGTGCTGTGCTGGGTTCGAAGCCAGTAAACTAGGATTCACACAACCTAGTGAGACACCAGCTGGGGCAACCAAGGAAGTGCTTATGCCATCCCTCTTCAATCTCCATGCAGCACAGCTAGCAGCTTCAGTAGAGACTCCTTCTCTCCTCTTGAGCAAGGAGAAGGAAGAATAAAGAGAACTGTGTCTTACAACTTGAATATCAGTTCAATCACAGAAAAATAGGGTACCAGGCAGATCCTGAGGTCCCCATTCTAGCCCACAGCTCCTACATGACATTTCTAGAGATATATTGGGCCACAAGAAAGTGCTATGCCTTGAAGGGAAGGACTCAGTCCTGGAAGGAGTTACTACCTGGGGACTAAAGAGCCCTTGGACCTGAACAATCAATAGTAGTAGCCAGGTAGTACTTGCCACAGCATGGTGTGAGAATTAGTGCTATGCTGGCTTCAGGTGGAATCCAGCACATGCCAGCTATGGTGGTTACAGGGAGACACTCCTGTTTGAGGAAAGTAGATAGTATTAATCTATCTATCTTTAGCAGTACTAATATGTCTGGCAGCAGACTTCTCAATTGAAATATAGGCCAGGAGAGAGTGGCACGAAATATTTAAAGTGTTGAAGAGGGGAAAAAAAAAAACCTTATATAATAGTATAATATACAATAGTATACAACATACAATAGTATATCCCGCAAAAATATTCTTTTAACATAAAAGAGAAAAGGAAACTCCCAAATAAATGAAAGCTGAGATATTTCAAGACGAGACCTGCCTACAAGAAATGTAAAAGGGAGTTCTTCAAACTGAAAGAAAATAATGTTAATGAACAATAATAAATTATCTGAAGGTACAAAACTCACTGGTAATAATAAGTACATAGAAAAACACAGAATATCAAAACACCATAATTGTGGTATGTAAACTGCTCATACTTTGAGTAGAAAGTCTAACAGAGGAACCTGCCAAAAATAACAACTATAACAACTTTTTAAGACATAAACCAAATAAGACCAAATATAGACCAAATAAGATGTAAATAGAAACAACAAAAAGTTAAAAAGCAGGGCATGAAACTAAAGATTAGGTTTGTATTAGTTTTCTCTTTGTTTATGCAATCAGTTTTAAGTTGTCATCAGTTTAAATTAACTGTTTTTAAGATATTATTTGCAAGCATCAACCTCAAATCAAAAACATATAACAGACACACGGAATAGTTTTAAAACGTTAAAACTTACCACTAGAACAAATCACCTTTACTATAAGGAAGACAGAAAGGAATGAAAGAATGAAGAGAAAACCACCAAAACACCAGAAAACCCAACAAAGTGGCAGGAGTAAGTCCTTACTTATTAATACAACATTGAATGTAAATGGACTAAATTGTCCTATCAAAAGAGACAGAGTGGCTGAATGGATAAAATAAATAAGACCCAATAATCTGTTGCCTATAAGAAACAGGTTTCATTCATACATATGACATAGACTGAAAATACAGGGATAAATAAAGATATTCTATGCAAATGGAAACCAAAAAAGAGCAAGAATAGGTATACTTATATCAGAAAAATAGTTTTCAAGTAAAAAAAAAACTATAAAAAGAGACAAAAATTGTGATTATGTAAAGAGTGCCAAAGGGGTCAATTCTGCAAGAAAATATAACAATTGAAAATATATACACCCCACATTGGAGCACCTGTATATATAAAGTCAATATTTGGAGAGCTAAAGAGAGAGATAGACCTTAGTGTAATAATACCTAGGAATTTTGTCACCCTACTTTCAGCATTGGAAAAATCATCAAGACAGAAAATAAATAATGAAACACCAGATTTAATCTGCAATGTAGACCAAATGGACCTGCTTGATATTTACAAAACAATTTACTCAATGGAAGCAGAATACACTTTTTTCCTCAGTACATGAAACATTCTCAAAGGTAAACCATATATTAGACCATATAATGTCTTTAATTTTTTTTCTATGAAATTGTATCAAGTATCTTCTCTGATCACTATGGAATAAAACTAGGAATCATAACAAGAAGAATTTTGGAAATTATCAACCACATAGAAAATTAAACAATATTCTCTTTCTTAATGGCCAGTAGGTCAATGAAAAAGTTAAGAAGTAAATTTTCAAACTTCTTAAAACAAATGAAAATGGAAATAACATAACAAAGCCTATGAGAAAAAGTGAACACAGTACTAAGAGGTACATTTATAGCAATAATTGCCTAAATCAAAAAAATATAAAAACTTGAAACAAAAAACCTAATAATGCATCTTAAGTAACTAGAAAAGCAATAGCAAACCAAACCCCAAATTAATAGAAGAAAAAAAATAAATATCTAAAGAAAAAAAAAGAGAAGGTCCAAATAAGTAAAATCAGAGATGAAAAAGGAAACATTACAACCAATAACACAGAAATTCAAGCAATCATTAGAGGCTACTATAAGCAACTACATGACAATAAATTAGAAAACCTAGAATAAATGAAAAATTCCTGGATGCATACAACCTGACAAGAATTGAACCATGAAGAAATCCAATACCTGAATAGCCCAATAACAAGTATTGCAATCACAACCACAATACAAAGTCTTCTAGCAAAGAAAAGCTGAGCATCCAATGGCTTCACTGTTGAATTTTACAAAGTATTTAAATAAGAAATAATACCTCATACTCAAACTACAAAACATAGAGGAGGAATACCTCCAAACTCATTCTGTGAAGCCAGCATTACCCTGGTAACATAACCAGACAAGGAAACATCAAAACAACAACAACAAAAAAAACTAGAGGCCATTATCCATGATGAACATTAAAGAAAACATTCTCAATAAAACAGAAGCAAACTGAATTCAACAACACATTAAAAAGATCATTAATCATGACCAAGTGATACTTATGCCAGGCACACAAGAATTGTTCAACACAGGCAAATCAATTAATGTGATACATCATTTCAACAGAGTTAAAGACAAAAACTATATGATCATTTCAATAGATGCTAAAAAAAAGTGATAAAATTCAATGCTCCTTCATGATAAAAAAAAAAAAACCCTCAAAACACTAGGTATACCAGGAATCTACATCAACACAGTAAGAACCATATACAACTTCCCCACAGCTAGTATGATAGCAAATGGGGACAAACTGAAAGCCTTTCCTCAAAGATCTGGAACATGGCAAGGAGCCCACTTTCACCACTGGTATTCAACATTATACTGAAAGTCCTAGCTAGAACAGTCAGACAAGAGAAAGAAATTAATGCACATTCAAATTGGAAAGGAAGTCAAATTATCCTTGTTTGCTGATGATATAATCTTAAATTTGGAAAACCTGAAGATTCCACCAGATTATTAGAACAGATAAAAATTCAGTAAAGTTGCAGGATACAAAATTAACATACAAAAATGGGTAGGACTTCTATATGCCAAAAACAATCTGAAAAAGAATTTAGAAAAGTAATCCAATTTACAACAGCAACCGATAAAATTAAATGCTTGGGAATAACCTTAACCAAATAAGAAAAAAAAAAAAAAATCTCTAAGTAAAACTGTAAAATGTTAAAGCAAAAAGTTGAAGAGGACACAAAACTATGCAAAGATATTCTATGTTAATAGATTGGAAGAATCAATATTGTTATAATGTCTGCACTATGCAAATAAATCAACAGATTGACGATAATCCCTGTCAAAATACCATGACATTCTTCACAGAAATAGAAAAAAAAAATCTTAAAATTTATATAGAACCAAGTGAGGCCCAGAGTAGCAAAAACTATCCTTAGCAAATAACAAAACTGAGGAATCATGCTATCTGACTTCAAATTATGCTACAGGACTATAGTAATCAAAACAGGATGACACTGGCATAAAAACAGACACACAGAGCAATGGAGCACAACTGAGAACACAGAAACAAATTTTTATATCTACAGTGAACTCATTTTTAACAAAGGTACTAAAAACATACCCTGGATAAAGAAAAGTCTCTTCAATAAATGATGCGGGGACAACCAGATATCTACATGAATAAAGAAACTATTCCCCTACATCTCACTGTATGCAAAATCAAATCAAAATGGATTAAAGACTTAAATCTAAGCCCTCAACCTTTATCTTTTAGTCTAAGAACTAAAAGAAAGCATTGGAGAAACTCTCCAGGACATTACTCTGAGAATAGATTTATTGAGTAATACCCCACAATCACAAGTAACCAAAGCTACTACAGACAAATGGAATCACGTCAAGTTAAAAAGCTTCTTCACAGCAAAGGAAAAAATCAATAAAGTGAAGAGACAACCCACAGAATGGGAAAAAATATTTGCAAACTCTTCATCTGACATGAGGTTAACAACCAGAATATATAAAGAGCTCAAACAGCTCTATAGAAAAAAAAAAAAAAAAAAAAAAAAACGAATAATCTGAATAAAAAGTGGGCAAAAGATCTGAATGGTCATTTCTCAAAATAAGACATACAAATGGCAAACACATATATAAAACAGCAATCAGCATCATTCATCATCAGAGAACTGCAAATAAAAACTACAATAAGGTATTATCATACTGTCGTTCAAATGGCTTTTATCCAAAAGACAGGCAACAATGAATGCTGGTAAGGATGTGGAGAAAAGGGAATCCTTGCACACTGTTGGTTGGAATGGAAATTAACATGACCATTATAGAGAACAGTTTGGAGGTTCCTCAGAAAACAAACAGAAAATAGAACTACCATCTGATCCAGCAATTCCACTGCTAGGTATATACCCCAAATAAAGGAAATCAGCATGTGAAAGAGATACCTGCACTCTCATGTTTATTGCAGAACTATTCACAACAGCCAAGCTTTGGAAGCAACTGAAGTGTTCTTCAACAGATGAATGGATAAAGAAAATGTGGTACATATATGCAATGGGGTACCATTCAACCTTAAAGAGTCTGAGATCTTATCATCTGCAACAAAGTGGATGAAACTGTAGGCCATTATGTTAAGTACAATAAGCCAGGCACAGAAAGACAAACTTTGTATGTTCTCACTTATTTTTAGGGGCAAACATTAAAACAGTAGAACTGAAGGAGATAGAGAGTAGAATGATAATCACCAGAGGCAGGGAGGGGTAGTTGAGCTGGGGGCAGTAGGGATGGTTAATGGGTACACAAATAGATGAAATGAATAAAGTCTAGTAATTAATAATACAACAGGATGACTACAGTCAAATATAATTTATTGAAAATTGTAATATAACTAAAAGTATAATTGGATCTTTGGAACACAAAGGATAAATGCTTGCGGTGATGGATACCCCTTTACCGTGATGTGATTATTATGCATCTTATGCCTGCATCAAAACACCTCATATACCCTATACATATGTACACCTACTATCTACCTACAGAAATTAAAAATTTTTAAAGGGAGAAATTATTTTTATGGAAGTAGTAAATGTCAAATCCTTTTATCTCAGCATAAATTAGTATAAAAGCCATACCATCCTTATTTATCACCACCTCTCACAAAATACTTTTTTCTTTTTCCTGAGGCAAAAGCAAACAAACAAAATGTCTTGTATATTAATGGATGCCTTATAATATTTGGAAAGAAAAATATCAAAAAGTGACCCATACTTTGATTCTGGGTCTTGCCTTATAAAACCATCACATGCCATATTCATTTGTTAAATAATTATTTTTGAACACCTCAATGCCAGGCAATGTTCTAGGGCCAAGACATACATTGTCAAATAAAACAAAACAAAACTATAGTCATACTAGAACTTGCATATAGACAGAGAAAGACAATAAGTAATAAACATAATTACAGAGTATATTTATATGGGAAAATCCCCATAGAAAATGTAGAACGACGTGTGTGTGTGCACGTGCGTGAGTGTGTGTGTGTGTGTGTGTGTGGTGGGAGGTGGTCAAGGTGGAAGCTGGAAAACTAGCTAGAAGTTAAGGTTAAAACATCAAAATAACAATTTATTTTGAAAGATGAGCCACCATGCGTTTTTTATACATTTGATATGGTATGGAAGAGAAAGAGAGATGAGAAGAATAAGCTCAAGCTTTTTGATGCAAGCAAATAAAAGACTGAGTTCTCATTGGGTAAATTGAGAAGGCTGAGGGTAGAGCGGGATTTGAAGAGGAAATTTAAGAGTTAAATTTTAAATGAGTTATGTTTGAAATGTGTGTTAGATACCTAAATGCAAAATCAAGTATGCAGTTTAGTATATGACTTTGATGTTTAAGAGGAGCTGAGATATCTACTGAAGAGGTTTTCAAGACACTAATGGTATTTTGTTATAGAATGGTCAATTAGCTCAACAGAAAAGTGACGATAATATGGACAAGATAGCAGACACTAAGCTCTGTATTTCTACAGCTTGAAGTGTTAGGGAGAAATTTGGGACCCAATAAAGGATGCTGACTATAAGCTGTGAACAGGAGAAAAACCAAAAAGATTGGTGACTTACAGCCAGAGAAAGAGTATCAAGGCCAACAAAATGATCAATTATGGCAGATGATACTGATAGGTCATATAAACATCTAGAAAACTCTCTGTGCAGGCTCAAAACAAACAAACAAAAATTGACCACCAAATGCTTCAACCAAAAATACATACAGAAAATAAATACAGAAAAATAAAATAATTCATTTCACAATATGTAGATTTTTTTACTTATTATATGTTCTTCATTATCATAATAATATTTTTGGTAAAAAGAATGTGTTTATATTCTCCAGTGGGCTCCAAGTTTAAATGCCTATAATGATAGATGTATTTCTGTTCACAGTTTTATAAAATTGCTTTCATACTTTCTTGCTTCAGTGGCTCTGTTTTTAAGATATTTTTGTAAATACTTTAACATCACCATCTCCTGGAAGCCCCTTTCATAGATCCAAAACCATAGAAATCCTTTTTTCTCCAAGTATCATCCCAGGTGGCAGTGGCAGCGTTTCCTCCATTTCTTCCTACAACCTTAAAAGGATTTTTTTTTTAACCAGCGAACTCAACCATCTGTAAGGTACATGGATGTGCTTTGGTCGAGGAATAGGCTGAGGCAAACATCTAGTCAAGAGTGACTCAGCAACTTTAGGGTGCAGGCACACACCTCCACTTGTTATATAACCTGCTTGTGTAAGCTCATACTTGCCCTGGAGCCACTATTGTTTGAAAAGGTATAACTGCCCTGCTGACACTGTGCGTAGGGCTCAACATGTCTTAGGCACCCCTGGTGCCCAAAGAGGGCTGACTCCTGTAAGGGATAGCTGGTTGTCTTGAAGGTGGTGGGGACAGCCAGGAAACAGCTTGCACCCAGAGGGAAAGAGTTAAGCTGCTGACCCTGTAGCTGGCCTTGCAGACCAGGGAGTGCAGTTGCAGGCATGGGGTGGCAGAAGCCACAGAGCCGTCTGCTGAGAGGAGCCTCAGAGCCTGAGCAGACAGCCAAGATAAAGGAGGACAGTGTAAGAAAGCTGCTGATGAAAGAGCTGCTGAATGAAACCACATTTCACCTGCCTACAGCCCCCATGAGTGTTCTTTCAGCTATCTGCCACACACCCACTCTGCTTGAACCTCAGCATGAGCTCAAACCTGACCCCCAGCATGACATTGGGCATAGTCATGGACCTAACACCATCCTTATAAGGGAAAATACCTTCTTTGTCTCTAGATGACCCTAATGCAATGGCTACTTTTAATGAAATTAGAGTAATTTACTTTTCTAAAATAAATTACATGGGTGATTCTAGTGGGAGTTTCTATCTAAGGAAGTTGGACAGAAAAAACTACCATCCCTACCTGCAATATAGATTAAACCACAGGAGTGCCTCCCCTCTACCAGTGCCTTCCGTTCTACTCATTTCATGTAGTCTCCATACTGCAACAAACAGGATATATTTTTCTTGTTTATACCTGTGTCTTGAGAGATGAGCACTCTGCCTTGAACATAGAAGGAGCTCAGTATCTGTTGAGTGGGGACTGAACCTATAAACACATTACATCTACAGTGCTTTGAAGCCCATTTATTTGAAAGAGGCTTGTAGAAATACCCAATTTCACATGCAGATCATAGAACTCACCTTGGGGATCTTGTCTAGGCCAGGGAAGAGCATTGCTGTCTCTGATGGTGAAGTTCTGGCATCAGAAATACTTTGGTGTGCCACTCTGGACTGTCCTTAAGTGAAAATGAACATTGCAAGTAAGCAGGTTTGGACTGTGCTGGCAGCGCCATGCAGGAAAAAATTACACAGCCTGTTGCTAACCAATTCCAGGTGCTTGCTGAAGTTGTTTCAGTCTCCTTATTTCCTCAGCATCAGCACACAATAAGCCCAGTATTACGCAGTTTAAGAAATTCAGAGAATCAGTGTATGTTGCCTCTTAAATGCCTTTGAGAAAATTAGCAGTATTTTTTTCTCATCTGCATGTAGGTATACCATTATTTGGAATGTACCTGTAGATAGTCTGAGAACCTAGACTTTGAGAATAAACATTCTTTTGTAAGTGATAATTTTTTTCACTGATACAAATGTATATTATTTCAAGATTATAACGAAATCTGTACATGGAGCCATGGCTATTTAAGAAAACTTAAAACTGTTAAAGCATTAACATTTAAAAATTTGTATTCAATGTATAATTTACATAAAACAGAGGATGCAAATTATATATATTGAATGATCACCATTTTTATTTGTTAGAAAAAAATTACTTACATTTAGAAAATAATGCTAACAGTAAATACAATAAAACAGATAAGGGTAAATACAATAAAATATATAGATAAAAATAAATACGATAACATATAGACAAAATAACTATGGTTCTACAACTATTACTCAAGGTCATACATATGACCATATAAATGTATATGAAATAATATGCATTTTAGCTCACTCAAGGCAGAGTGCTCATTTCTCAAGAAGAAAATATAAGCAAAAAATATACTTTTTGTCACAGTATGGAGACTGCATGACATTAGTAGAACAGGAGGCACTGGTAGAGGGGAAGTACTGCTGTGGTTCAAGGTTATACATATGACCTTAAGTAATAGTTGTAGAACTGTAGTTATTTTGTCCACTTGTATTTATTTCATAATTATTCTATAATGAAAGTGAATTACCTTCAAAGTTACTACAAAATTGTCCTGAATTAAATATTTAAGGAATTTTCACTTTGAATAGTTGGAAATGTTGCAAAGGTTTTGTTAAGAATTTAGAATCTCTCTCCTTTTTTCATCTAGTAATACTTTTTAAAGAAAGTAATTATATAGAAATAAAGAAAGTAATTACATGGATAAAAAAGACATCTTGTTTTCCCTTCTATCTCTGTAGAGTAGTTAAGCCTGAATAAGAAAATGACTTTATGAGTTAAGATGAAATTGCAAGAAACTTCAGAAATGCCTTTTCTCATTATCTCCCTCAGACATCTGTCAATATTTATCTGTTAATAGACTAAGCAATCAGCCTCAGTAAATAAAATATCAGATCCAAATATATATGTATATCATTTAAGCAATTAGAAGGATGAGTGCGGATAGGATATTAGCATGACAATTATGTCAAATACCCTTATTTGTATGGATCTTTCCTTCACAAAAGTTAATAGGTGGTGAAACTAGCAGAACAGTAATGACATTCCTCAGGTTTTCTCCCCATTGTCAACCACTTCACTGATATTCGTGAGAAGCCTAATTGGAAGAAAATTCAGAAATAAACAGACTCCAGTTTATAAAAATAGGGCAAAAAACAAGGTCAGTTGAGTAATCAACTAAAACACAACTGGTATTCACATTAAAGCCACATGCTTTCTGCGACTTTGGTAAAGTCCGACTTTTCTTTGTTGACAGTAAAGTGAGTTACAATTGCCTAACAGCCTTTGACTTACTAGTTGTATAAACTTGAGAAGGTTACTTAAACTCTTTGACGCATATGCAAAACATTTTCAGAATGAGATTATGAAATAAATTTTATATAACTTGATGATATGGTTTGGCTGTGTCCCCACCCAAATCTCATTTTGAACTGTAGCTCCCATAATTCCCACATAATGTGGGAGGGACCTGTTGGGAGATAGTTGAATCATGGGGGCCATTTCCCCCATACTGTTCTGGTAGTAGTGAATAAGTCTCATGAGAACTGATGGTTTTATAAGGGGTTTCCCCTTTTGCTTGGCTACCACCATGTAAGACATGCCTTTAGCCTTCTGCCATGATTGTGAGGCCTCCCTAGCCACATGGAACTGTGAGTCTGTTAAGCCTCATTTTCTTACAAATTGGTCAATCTCAGTCATGTCTTTATCAGCAGCATGAAAACAGACTAATACACGTGTATTGACAATTTTGAGAAAAAATATGTAAATTAGTACAATGTCTAACATTAAATAGGTTTTCAATGCATATTACTTAGATCACTTAAGAATATTAAGAGAAACTTATATAATGCAAATGAAATGTATTCAGTAAATGATCAGTTCCTTAAAAGCAACAGTCCATCTATTCTGTAAGATAATGATCGTAATTTAATGAAAATCTGAAATAGTCTCAGCATTTTAAACAAACCTATAGATATGTGCAGCTGTGGATTTGAATATGTTCATATTAGCCATGGCTCTACTTTTGAAAGATGCAGTTTCTGAGATGTTTTCCTTCTCTAGGCACGTGGTAAAATGGTGGTGGAAAATGCAAAGTACAAAATGCAGGAAAATACAGAAAATAGAGAATGGTTCCACAATAAAAAATTGTTATAAAATTCTACTAATCGGCTTTGCTATTTCTTTGAATATCCACACCTTATCTTAAACTTGATGACAATTATAACAACTTCACATGGTGTTTGAGAATATTTAGTGAGTTAATACGTAGGACAGGTACCTATCACATAGTAGGTTAGTAATAACTCAGCTCCCTACTAATACTCTACCCACCTTTTGCACCAAAAACAAACAAACAAACAAACAAACAAAGCTTCAAATTAAAATTGTCTTCAGCAACCAGCTCTAGCCCAGGTTAATGCAACATTATAGAAGAGAAAAACAGTTGATCATACATGGTAATTTGTCTGTGAAAATTTAATAACCCCTATCTGAAAAATGTCTGAAGTACAACATGGAAGAAAGATTTGGTAGAATATTTATTATTTCTGGTAATTTAAATGTATACTGTTATGTTCTAAGGATCTTAGGGCAATGCAAACAAAACATAACAATTTGTGAAGTATTGATAAACTATTAAATATTTTATGTTTTAATGACTTTACATTAACCAGTCGTTGCTTATATCCTGCAACACATATGTATAGAATATTTCAGTAAATGTGAATTATATTACACTACATTCAAGACCATTTTGTTGGAAAACTGGTATAAAACTTTTCCTATAAAGTAAAATATCAGTTCCATCTATATAATTCTTTTTACAAGCTACAAAAACATTTTACTTTTTAGATTTTTAAAGATGAAGCTTCTTTCTAGATACTAGAAAATAAATAAAATAATAATAAATATTACAAATAAATAAAAAGTATAATAAATATTAATAAATAAAGTACTAGAAAATAAAATGGTTAATACAGACAAAAATGACTAAATTCAGTATCATCATAAAACAAAAATGCTTGGAATTTATGCTTGCTGCTTTGATATCATTAATTGCATGAAAAATAACAGTTTCTTTCAATGTAAATGAAAGTATAGAGGTGGCTACCCTTAGAGTACATATAATATGATTATGAACTTGCATTCTAAGATCTGAGATCAAATTTTAACCCCATGCTAATCCTGTATCTGATTTCTTTGTGCTGTCTCAAATAAAAAACGAAGCTCTTTTCCAGATCCCATTTTTCTGAATCCTACACCTCACAGAAGTCAGGGAGTAGCAGTCACATAAAACCAAACGTGTGATAGTTACTCTCATGTGTAAAAGTACAACACAGATTTGAACTGTAAATTCTTCATAGACATGTCATAAAATTGTGATAAAACTGTAAAATGTAGTTTTGCTACATGTACAAGTTATCATGATATATATCAGATTGTTTAATGTATTATAGACTAAGACAAATAAGAAACTTAGCATCTAATCAGTAGTATAATTTAATTACAAAATCAGATTAACATTACATTCATGAATCATATTTAATCACTATGAATTTTGATATCAAATTATAAGCATTGTTTAATATGCATTTTAATAACTTGGGAATCTTTTTAAGACAGATCCCCTCATTCAGTAGTTCTGGAATCCACAACCTAGTGGAAACCTAGTTAATGCCTAAGTTGTTGGCCGGAGTACACACTTTGAATCTGATGATTCTAACCTACTGCTATCAACAGCACTCTCTGCCGTGATGAAACTGTTCTGTATCTGTACTGTTCAGTAAGATGCCAGTAGCCACATATGGCTATTCAGCTTTTGAAAAGTGTCTAATGTAACTGAATGACTGAATTTTAACCCAATTCATTTTAAATTTAAATTTAAATAGCCTAGCCATGTGAGACTAGCGGTTACTGGTTATTGGGCAAGATAGGTCTAAATGATATAAACAATTTATCTTGATGATACGGGAAGATACTTAAGGCAAAAAAAAAAATGCTTCCAAAAAACAACTCAGAGCAATAAATATTGACTTATTTCATTTTAATAAGTGTTTATCAATTCCTTCAAATGTGTCACAGTTACACTAACCATAACTGTATGACATTATAAATCCACATAGAATAATAATTAGCATCAATGGTTTCAAATCACTGCTGTGCTCCTTGCTAGCTGTGATATCTGGAGTAAGTATTTGTCCAGTTTGTGCTTCAAACTCCTCATGTTTAAAAGGGGATAATAATAGCAATATTATTGTAAGAGTTAAATTAGTTGGTATTTGTAAAGCATTGCCACAGTGTCTAACACAAACCTAAATAACATTTTAAAATAAATTTTAGCCAACATTTTGCACACAAAAATTACTTTGAAAGATTACTTTGAATTTCAAGAACTAATTTGACATAATTCACACATAGTAAAATTCATAGATCTTAAGTGTATTGTTAGATAAGTTTTGACAGATACATCACTGCAGAGAGTTCCTTAATCCCTTTCCTCAGATTAAAACACCCAGCAAACACAGCCTTTTTATTACCAGAGATTAGCTTTGTCTGTTCCAGAACTACATATAAAGTCATACATAGTCATTCTTCCTTCTTTCCTTCCAAATAATATTTTTAAGTTTCATCTATTGCTGAGTACTCTACTATAGAACTTTATTCTACTGTAAACTTTTTTTTAATCCATTCTCCTGTTGAGTTGTTTTGGTTAACAATAAACAAAGCTGCTGTAACCATTTTGGTACAAGCATTTTGTAAACATCTATTTTTATTTCTTTTGGATAAATACCTAGGAGGAGAATCAATGGGTTACAAGAAAGGTATGTTTAACTTTTTAAGATATGCTCAAGCAGAGCTTGCAGTCAGCCGAGATTGTGCCACTGCACTCCAGCTTGGGTGACAGAGCAAGACTCCATCTCAAAAAAAAATATGTGCTCAAAAAGTTTTATCAATTTGTTGGGAGAGTATTTTCCACGGGGCTCTCACATTTTGGGACGTTTGGGAGCAGAGGTCCTGACTGCTTTTGTTCTGGACTATCATTTTAATGCATATTGAAAAACCTTGGGAATTAGAGATACTGTACCTCAGGAGCAAAGGGCAGATTTGCTTCCTGTCCATATAATAAAGAAAATGTTTCCTTCCAGGGCAAACTTACTGTTCATTATTTAAAATTCAGTTTCCCTAACCTCAAGGTTCTTCTCCTCTAACATATCCCACTGCCTGTACAAGGATCAGCTGACCATATTTTCACCACCCTGTGGAAACTGTGGCTTAGTGGTTCTGCACAACTGCTGGGCTCTGCGTGGCTACTGATCTTGCTGTGAATAATTACTTGTCATTTGTTTCTGACCCAGGAATCTTTTGTTTTCTTTCTAGAATCCATAAAACTATGGCAGACTTGGTTGTTACTTTGCAAGTCGGGTAAAATACCAAACCCTTCACAGTTTCTGGTAGTTTTGTAACAAGGATAGATGTTGACAGACACATAGAAAGCTAGGAAAGGAAAGATGAAGCCTAGATTCTTTTATGTGATTTGAGAGAAGTATACCAGAATACCAGCAATGTGTTGATCAAATTGTACAGTTAATAAATGCGCTTAACAGGAGACACTGGTGAGGTGCTTGCAGCTGATTACCAGAAAGGAGGTCTGAAGACAGTTGCCTAAATGGTGCCCTGACTGGGCTAACTCTACTTTGGGCAAGGAGATTTCCTCTCTGATCTGGTAATCATCCTTGGGTTTATCTCATTATTATAATTAGTACAAAGATTTGATTAGATTGGCAGATACTTTTACACCCCCCACAACATTTTAGACCATATTTACAAAAACACACAGCTACATTGTGACAGCATTTTTCACAACTGCTATGAACATATATTGGGCCCCAATTGTTAATTTTTTGTCAGGTTGCTTGAAGGTGAAGAGATAGAAGTGTATGATGCCTGATAAGAAAGAACAGTAAGAACTCAGCCTCTTTTACAATCTATCATGCCAACCTGAGATGCATTTGGACAAGAAACTAAAAGGTTTCAGTGTTATGTTTTTGTTTTTCTGTTATTGTGCTTTATTTTTATTTCTGTTTTTGCAGTGGGTCCTGGGTGCCATAAGGAAGCTTTGACCCACTCAAAGAGAATTGTTTCCCTGAGAGAAAAGAAAAAAACAAAAGCATTTTGAGAAAACAATAAATCTCGTATGCAAGCTTATACTGCCCTAGATTGCTGGGTTTATAAAGCCGATAAGGTGACCAACTAGCCAATGGGCCAGTTTTATGTTATGTGTGATTCCACTTCTCACATACTATTTCTGTCGATGTTTTACGTGACTGCACTGTGAATGCTGATATGGTTTGGCTGTGTCCCCACCCAAATCTCACCTTGAACTGTAATAATCCCCACGTGTGAAGGACTGGGCCAAGTAGAAATAATTGAATCATGGAGGGGTTTCCTGAATGCTGTTCTCATGGTAGTGAAAAAGTCTCAGGAGATCTGTTGGTTTTATAAGGGGCTTTTCCCTCTTTTCCTGGGGCCTCCCCAGTCATGCAGAACTGTGAATCAATTAAATCTCTTTTCTTTATAAATTACCCAGTCTTGGGCAGTCCTTTATAGCAACATGAAAACAGACTAATACAAATGCTTATAGGTAAAAGAGCGATTTGTTTACTCAGTGATCATGGCATGTAGAGAACTGCTAATAAAACATATAAGTCACACCTCAACCTGTCTCACTGTCCTCATGGAGGAGGTCCAATAGAAACAATATAGTATCTTAAGAAGAGAATGGGAAATCATAGCCTTGCTTAGGGACTTAACCACATCACAGAGAGTATGAAATGCAATATTTCAATACAGCCATATATGGTCAGTTGTGAAAGTGAAGGGAGCTGGAGTTTCACAGTACATAACAACTAATTGAATTCTGTTTTTGCACCCATAGTCCTAGTTGTTGCAAATATTGAGACTGTGAAGATACTGCAATATAACTGAATTTGTTGCACAAACTGGTACCATTTTGTATGCTGTTTTACACATTGTCAGTTCTTTCTTTTCTATCCCAAAGGCACCTAGGAACCAAGACTGATTTGCATTCATATGACAAAGCCTCTAATATACATTTGAAATATTCTCACAGGGGTATCTAAACTAATGCCATTTGCCACCTGTGGCTGGGTCAGGATTTGGTATGAATATCTATAGTTATGACACCCCAAATTTTCAACTACACAGTATAAATGATGTCCTTTTGGTTGAAAGTTGGCAGTCTCATTCCCAATGGTCCTGACTGTGGTGCTATATTTTCTCCATCAGTAGGAGTGGTTAATAAACCATGACAACTTTCAGGAGCCTATTCACCAAGTAAATTTTCTTGGGACTATGTGGATGGCTTCAAAACTATTAGTTCCTCTAGCATTCAAAGAAAATTGCTCTATCTTGTTCCCACAACACTCCCAAAAGGAGACCTAGCACTTTGTTAAACTTCTAGGTTTTGGAGACAGTTCATGACTCATTTGGGCATTGTATAATATTTGGCCTCTCATATTGGCTACACTGCAAATTAGCATCCTTTGATTGGAGACCAAATCACAGGTTACATTGTAAACTGCTTAATGAACTGCAGCATGCTTTTTACCTTTGGATCCCCATAACCCCAATTACTACTTTGAGTAATATGTTTTCATGACTGATGTGGAGCCTCTGGCAATGGATGTCAGCTTCTATCCTGCCTTGTCTCTACCTTGAGCTTTTGACTCATCCCCTCCATGACATGGCTACAAGGTACATCTCCAGAAAACAGTTATTAGATAGTTACTGTGCTCTTGTTAGAAGGAATGTCTGTCCCAAGAGGGCCCATGCCTCTGGTCTGATATTCCCATTTTGAGGTGGCTCAACTTAGACTTATTGACTATCAAAATGGGAAGGGCTCACCGTCAAAATGCACTTGTATACTGAAAATGGCATATTCGAGAGCATAGCTGGCCAGATTTTCCTAAATGCCTAGACCTGTTTTACTGATGGTTTATCTAAACTGAAATGCAATGGTATCCACTAGTTTGTCGCATCTGGTCAAACCCAGCACCAGCCATGCAGAAATGAAAGTGGACATTGTTGCTCTGCTCACTGGACAGAACTCTTAGTTGTCCTTATGGCACTGGCCAACACTCCCCTTGATGAATTTTACTATATTTTTACTGAATCTTGGAGTACTGCCAATTGCATAGCTGTTCAGTTTGCTACTTGGAAAACTACATTAACAAAATTAAAGTCACCATTGTTTATGCGTCCTCATCTTTTATAATTATTATATTATTTAATCACGATAATTTCATCATTATTTTAACATTTTTTTCCCTTTGGTTAATGCTTTTTGTGTTTTCTTTAAGAAAATTTTGTTTACCCTAAAATTGTAGTGTTATTATACTGCTTGCTGCTAGAAGCCGCATGGCCTTGGCTTTTTTGTTTATGTCCATAATGAATCTCAAAATAACTCTCTTAAAATGTAAGATAGGAAAATAGAGGTTCATTTTTTTATAATATTGCATTGTGTCAACGCTATTCATTGAAAAGACTTTCCTTCCCCCATGCATTGCATATATGACCCTATTAAAAACCAATACCATGTATGAGGAATGGCTAATTTTTTTAAAAATGTATTTCTATGTTTTTTAAATAGAATTTCTTAATCAAGGCAGAAAAAAAAAAAAAACTAAACACGAGAAGAAAATGGTGGCATAGTTTTAAAAACAAACTTCAATTAATCAAAAGTGCATTAAAGAAAAGCCAAGGTATACAGGCAATAAACAGCACAATGAATGGAATCGTACCTCACATCTCACTACTGACATCAAATGTAAATTGCCTAAATGCAAATGGACACCAAAAGCGAGCAGTAGTAGCTATTCTTATGTCAGACAAAACAAACTTTAAAGCAACAAAAGTTAAAAGAGACAAAGAGGGATATTATATAATGTCCCTCGTTATATATAAAAGGCCTTGTCCAACAGGCTAATATCACAATCCTAAATATATATGCACCTAACACTGGTGCTCCCAAATTTATAAAACAATTACTAATAGACCTAAGAAATGAGATAGACAGCAACACAATAATAGTGGGGGACATCAATACTCCACTGACAGCACTAGACAGCTCATCAAGACAGAAAGTCGAAAAAACAATGGATTTAAACTATACCTTGAGACAAATGGACTTAACAAATATATACAGAACATTTCATCCAACAACTGTAGAAAACACATTCTATTCAACAGTGCATGGAACTTTCTCCAAGATAGACCATATGATAGGCCATCAAACAACCAAATCATATAAGAGTATATAAATATTTTTAAAGTAGATCCAAGAAATATATGTGTGTGGTAAAAATACATTAACCAGCAAGAGAATGATATGCAAATGAGGAACTCATGTTACTACTTGGTGGAGGCAGGCAAGAAAATGGAGATATATATGTCTAGATGCAAGTTGTTTATAATGGGTTAGTTTGAGGAATAATAATTTCAACACTATTCATTATAATATTTAAAATAATTACATGAATAAATATATATTTAAATACATACGCATTTGAAAGTCTAAACGTAAAAATAAAAAGATGTATGCAAAATTTAATTATGATACTGCATTATTACCAAAGGATAACTGAGGTTTTGTGTATCTGATCCCCTGTCAAAAAGAAATAAAAGGCAAAAAACAAAACAAAACAATTAAAGCATATTTTGAACACCAAGGTTGAAGCAACTGTGAAAGCAAAAGTCTAAACCTTGTATTAGTTTTTCTACTCTTCATTGTTGAAATACTTAAGGTAATAATAAACGACTTGCATCAGTAAAAACATGGCAGCTAAGTTTCTGAAACTAATATTTAAAGCAACACAAATGGCCAAGGCTTTGTGTTTGCACTTCTGTGTAGGTCATATCTTCTATGAGCATATTCTGCAGAATGGCCAAGATTAAGAGTGAATTATTGTTTTGGCTTTTAATTTTCACTTTTTATTTATTTTACAAGAGTAAATTATACAATTTGACAACTTGTATTTTTATTTTTTTAATTTTTAATTGATACATAATAATCTTACATATTTATGGGGTGCATATATTATTCTGATAGCTGCATACAATGTGTAATGATCAAACCAAAATATTTTGATATGTATTGTCTCAAATACCTGTCATTTCTTTGTGAGGGAACATTTCAAATCTTCTCTTCTATTATGAAATATACAATACATTGTTAACTATAATCAGTCTACTCTGCTATCAAAAGCTATGACTTATTCTTTCTTTGCAAATGTATGTTTGTACCCATTAACTAACCTCTCTTTATCTCCTCTCCAAACTTCCCAGGCACTGGTAACTATAGTTCTATTATTTATCTCCATGAGATCAACTTTTTTTTGCTCATACATATGAGAAAAAATATACAAAAGATGTTTATTAGTCAGAATGTGCTCTTTTTAATCCTGGCTATCTGAACACCATGCATCTCCACACATTCTGCACAAATGATTTTAGACACTTAAGTCATAATTATACTCTTAGATCTCAAGCTTGTTGAGGATGTCATTGCTTTTGACATACAAAAAGAGTAATGGCACCAGGGAGGATTATAGAAACATAAAAGTAGATGCCTTGTATTGCTTCTATCTATTTGTGACACATCCTGGCTAGTAAATAACATGAAAAAAGATGAATTTCCAAATAGATAATGACAACTTGATCAAAAGAAGGAAAAAAATGAGTCATGCACAACAGGTTTAATCAGGTTAATTAGAATCTGGGCTGCATTTTGGACCTGGGAATACTTATCAACAGGCTGTCATTTGAAGGATTATCTTCACTTAGTCTAAGGAGCATGGCAGGTGTGTAGCATTTGGATATAATGTCTTGCACTAGCTCTCTGGGAAGAAGCTCTCACAAAGTTGCAATTTAGCAGACTGCCTCAACATAAACTGAAAAATGTCTGGTGCTGGTGCTCTGGCTATTATAATGTCCGGAAGCATCACTGCTGGAAGTATTCATGGGGTTACAAAGGAAGGAGGAGGGGATAGAAAGACAAAGACAAAGGGCGAAAAATAATTGGAAGGAGGACAATGAGAGCAAAGAAAGGGAGTTAGAAGAGGTATGAGGAGTGGTCAAAAGAAGACAAGAAAGATATTATGGAAGAACTTCAAGCATCCAGAATCACAATAAATTTATAAATACACGGTAAATGACTTTCAAATAAAACACTAACCTCATTTTAGGGAATGCAATCTGGTCAGTTTTCTCTTGATTTGTCTCTTATTTAAAATGATGCCTTAGTTTCTTTTTCTTTCCTTTCTTCTTCCTCCTCTTCCTTTACCTGCTTCTCCAATCCTCCTCCTTCATCATTTTAATACATGCGCTATTAGAAATGTCTGTGAATTCAAAACATTTCTTTAAGTTGCAAGGAGTACACATTCTAACTCAGCCATAAACAAATTAGAGGGAAAATTGAATGACATGATATTACTAATTTCTTTGCAAATATCATACATTCCTTGAAGGATAGAAGTTGGTTCAATGGCTTGTACCTGCCTCACCTGAGGAGGCGTTAGTGGTTGTAAGTATAACAAGGGAGGCATGTGACATGTAATTTAAAAAAAGTAACCAAAAAATTTTCATCGCATTGAGCACAAAGCAAGAGACAAACAAGTGTGTTTGCCTTCATAGGCACTAAAGATATGTTTTTATTGCTGTGTATATATGACATAGTTTGTTCATTTCTATCTATTTTATATTTGGTTAGATATTTGTATGCTCATCCTATGCTGCTAACAGAAAATACACTCAACATATACACATGCATATATGCCATCCTACTAGATAAGAGGGGACAGGGAGAAAATTTTATTTCTAACTTATCTTCTAGTTTTCTATTTACGTGAACATAATAGATTATATATGCATATTAGATTCCAAAAATTAGACTTATAAACCTTAAAAACGTGTATACCTCCAAAATAACTTAGTTTACTATAAAATTAATATTTTGAACTAAAATGTAAAATCTTAGACAATAATATTGTCTGAAAGAGACAATAGATGCCTACTTTTAATTGAAAGTCATTTTTTCAGCAATCCCATTACTGGGTATGTACCCAAAGGAATATAAATCATTCTATTACAAAGCTACATGCACACATATGTTCATTGCAGCACCATTCACAATAGCAAAGACATAGACTCAACCCAAATTCCCATCAATGATGGACTGTATAAAGAAAATGTGGTACATATACACCACGGAATACCATGGAGCCATAAAAAGGAATGAGATCATGTCCCTTGCAGGGACATGGGTGAAGCTGGAAGCCATTATTCTCAGCAAACTAATGCAGGAACAGAAAAGCAGATACCACATGTTTTCATTTATAAGTAGGAGCTGAAGGATGAGAACACATGGACACAGGGAGGCAAACAACACACACTGGGGCCTGTTGGGGAAGGGCCCAGTGAGGAAGAACATTGGGGAAAAGAGCAAATGTATGCCGGTCTTAATACCTAGGTGATGGGTTGATAGATGCAGCAAACCATCATGTTTACTTATGTAACAATCCTGCACATGTATTCTGGAACATTAAAAAAAAAGTCAATTTTTATCAAATAAATTGTTCTATTAATATTCATATAGCAATGCAAGTCTTTTGACAAAATTTCAAGCACCTCTCCTTCCTTTCCAGTTCTCTGATTTACGAAGACATCCTCTCTCAATAATTAAAACAAGTTTTTAGTATTATTTTCTGATATTGATAATTTTATTTCAAATATGAAACTTAAAATATATTTATTGATTTTAAAAATATAAATTTTTTTGCCTTATTTACTGTTTATAATTTAGTTTTTCTATTAATATTTTCATATTTATATCTATATTCCAATCATTCCCATATACTAACATTATACATTAATATATTGGTACAATAAATATTCAGTAATTTTTAAAATTATAGAATGTATTAAATATTATATTTATTAAAGTAAGCATTTACATGTGAGCTGCATAATACATTCTGATGTATTAAATATTGTGTTATATTTATTAAAGCAAGCATCTACATGTGAGCTGCATAATACATTCTGAGTATGTCATTTGCTTAAGTCTCCACTTAATATTTAATATTTTACTTTTGTTATTCTCACACTTTTTTTTAGACCTCATCAGCAAATTGTCTCTAAACTCTTCATGACATCTGAAAACAGTTTCATATCGTTGATCATAACATTTAATAGATTGCTTCCTATTTATTTCATTGATGCCATTCTTCATACAGCTGACAATCCTCCTGCTTCAATCTCAACATTCAGCCAAAGAGATAAAAAAAGGTATGACACAGGAAAAAATGAGAACATGATTTTAGAATAAAAGGAATCATCAGAGGATACAAAGCACTTCTTTCAAGACAGAAATGAAGTACTCAACAGAAAAACTGGAAGTTAGGTAAGTTATCATAAAAGATAAAGAGAAACACTAAATGAAAAATAGTAAGTAAAAGATGAGCACCTTCCTTAGTCAATGTATTAAACAACTCGCTGGTTTACCACTGAAAGCAGGCACCCCAGAAACCAACAAAATGGATTCAAAAATCCCTCACTGTAATAAAATATAGCTTGAAATATATCACAGCTTTAGACCTCTGATGATTTTCTTTTTACATATAGAACCAAAGTTCTCATTGAGTTTGCAATTTACTTTGGAAAATAGACAAGTTATCAAACTGTGTGAAGAGCTGTGATAGGTGAGTACACAGAGTGCCTTCAAGGGGTAAATTTTTTTTAAACAAGAGACAGCTGTCCTCAGCCTGAGAGTGTGAGTGGAAATGGATAGAGAAATTGGGCGAAGCTTCCTAAATGGGCTAACCCCCGGTGTTAAAATCTAAAGAATGAATAGGAGTTCATCTGATGGAACAAAGTGGGAGAAAGGTATCAATGCTTCCATCATGACTCCTGCACCTCTCGCTGAGTTGCGGTTGTGGATTAAGGGCATAGGATGCATTGTGGAAACATGCTGAAAAATATAGCGGGGCTCATGACAAGTTTGGACACTACAAACTGTCACATAATTGATGAAAATCGTTCATTTGATGAATTTGACCAGATCTAGCAACGTGTGACTAATGTGATGCCAGAAGTGTGGCAGGAAAATAAGACATTCACTCTGGGAAAAGGGGAGGAAAACGACTTTCCATCATTTTCGGAACTATGACATGCCTTCTCAAGTCACTGAATTCTCATTATCCACCTGACAATCTTCCAGCACTAATGCACCTGTTGGAATAATGTGGATGGGGACTTGCTCTAAGCACAAAAGAGACTGTCACTTTTCAGAGAGCGCTAAACAAATGGTCTGAAGCCATTAGAGAATGTTCTGCCTCTCTATATAAATACTTTCCAGAGAGAGAAAGCAGTTTCACAAAATGACGATACAACAGAGGGTCTTAAATGTTTTATTTACAATGGTATAAGGCAAACACCATTATTTTAGAAAGCTTCATGGAGACAGGAATATCTTAATTCTTTGCCTAAATGTTTGAGACTTTGTAAAATTAGAAATAATGGCATAGAAAGCTGAATCGTAAACTGGAAAACCTTTCATGATTGTTTCATCCATTCCCTACATGTTTGCACCTAAACATTGAATTTGCAAGAATCTCAGATATGACATTTCATGAATGACTCAAAATTGGACTAAGAAGTGGAAAAATTATGTTAATTACCATTCCTGATTAAGTGTGACTTTGAAGAGATGAATATACCTGATAAAATAATAAGATGCAGTTTTTGATATGCAGAGAGGTTAGACATGTGGTCAAAAATAAAAGAAATTCCCATGTCAAAAATAATCAATTTCAATACAAAGAATGCACATAGGAAATCATTGCAACTAGGAACAAAATGCAAAGTTATTAAAGTAACAGGTTGAAAAATAAATACAAGGTAGGCACCCAAACCTGCCATTATCAGAAGCAACAGAAGCTGTCAGATAGCTAGAAACAAAAAGGTAAGAAAATTACATATCTTCATAAAGTGAGATTTCAAGTGCATTTTGAATTCACAATGGAGTACCCTCAATCAATAATAATATCAAATTTTAAGAAAGGCCCCAAATGAGCAATTTTATAAAAGTAGCATAAGTAATATAATTATTTCAATAGTCTGCCAAATCAGAACAGATAACATTTCCTTATAGCAGAAACTAGGGTACATAAAAAAGTTTTAAAATATATAATTTGCAACAAGATACAAATACTATGGAGAGTTGAAATAATATTCCATGTTGCAAGGCTTAGGAAATAGTAAAAGAACAGCACCCTCACGATTTGAATGCTAATTTTAACCAAACTGTAAGAAAATGAAATATATAAGAATACAAACTTGTAAATACTATCCTAGCATAGCTTTCTTCTTCAAAAAAAGAAAAAAAAAAAAAAGGGAACTTCTCTTAAAGGTACTCTTGGATACCTTTGAATAGCAGATTACTTAATATATTTTGTATTTATTCCTAAATATTTTATGATTGGTAGAAACAATTGAGAATGAATTAATATTTTGAGTGTCTTTCACATGCCAGTAAATTTTATGCACATCATATTATTTATTCCATATAATATTTGAGGAGGTAATCCTCACTGTCTTCACCGTGTCTACAAGAGGCTGAGACACAGATTGCTTCATGAATAAAGGACAGTGATAAAAAGGGTGCTGCAGATTTAAAAGGCCTGGGTTTTATTTTGACTCTGCCACTTTCTAGCTGCTTAACTTTGTTCAAATTACTTAATGTTTTTCTGTGACCAAGTTTTTTTCAGAAACAATAGCACCTACCTTTTAATGTTTAATGTTAATGTTTTTCTGTGACCAAATTTTCTTCAGAAACAATAGCACCTACCTTTTAATGTTGTTAGGGTAAGTTTAGTTTCTATAAACTACCTGGGACAATGAGAGGCAGCAGTTCTCAATAAACATTGCCTAGTTCTTAACTTTCCATAATGTTTCACATTTTGTGAATACCGAGCTGAAAGTCAAACCCAAAATCTATCTAACACTGAAGTCTGTTTTCTTTCCCTGTTGTCATGCTCTTGCCCTCTGCAATGAAGCAAACAGGAGGCAAATTTAGGAGGTCATCAAAGGAGAGCGAACACCAACAGAATCATAAACATTATTGTGTGTTTGTGCGGTGGATGGGTGAGCTCAGAAAAGAAGTAAAAATAACTGAATATCTGTGAAATTACATTCAATTCAAAATTGGTGGAATAAACCTGTTTTACTTCCTAAAATTTGAATGTGGGACAGACATTTTAGCTCAGCCCTTTAAAGACGGGTTCATTATTATCTTTCAAAGATACACTAAACCATACCAATTTCCTATGCCATTTCAGATAACAGGCTGAAAAATGTATGAGTTTGTCAGATGTCCTTGAGTAGGCCTTGTAAATTTCCCAGTGTTCAGAATGCCAGGATTAAGGTTCCTGCCCTTACATGTCCATAGAATCTCACTGCAACTCTACGATACCCTTGCTGAATTGAAGTGTCACATAAAACTGAACTTTAGCCTAGTCTCCTTGCTGTATTTCACTGTCTACTCTAGAGGTGGAAACTCTACCCAAATTTTATTTTAGTGGTGTAAAGAGGGTGAGAGTGTGAGGGCTGAAATCTTCATATCATTGCTAAGACTTCTCCTGAAATGTCACCTACAATTCCACCCAAACCCCTTAGCTTACTTAGAGTACAGAGTGAATAGGCATGTAGTTGGCTAATTTACCATATTCCTCCACAATCCAGATTTTCACTCCTCTGTCTCATCTGCCATATTAAACCCCCCAGTATAGACTTCGTCCTATTTATCTATTTATACATTTATTTATTTTTGACGAAGTCTCGCTCTGTCACCAGGCTAGAGTGCAATAGTGTGATCTCGGCTCACTGCAACCTCCACCTCCCGGGTTCAAGTGATTCTCCTGCCTCAGCTTCCCGAGTAGCTGGAATTACAGGCATGTGCCACCATGCCCAGCTATTTTTTTTTTTTTTTTAAACCAAACACTGCATGTTCTCACTCATAGGTGGGAACTGAACAATGAGCTCACTTGGACTCGGGAAGGGGAACATCACACACTGGGGCCTATCATGGGGAGGGGGGAGGGGGGAGGGATTGCGTTGGGAGTTATACATGATATAAATGATGAATTGATGGGCGCTGACGAGTTGATGGGTGCAGCACACCAACATGGCACAAGTATACATATGTAACAAACCTGCATGTTATGCACATGTACCCTAGAACTTAAAGTATAATAAAAAATAAATAAATAAATAAAAAGCATCTTTCCATCTGTTTTCCAACTTCAAGTGGGTATTTTAAAGAACAATTATTACATTTCCTACACTATGTAAGAAATTGGCTAGCCATAAACAGAAAGCTGAAACTGGATCCTTTCCTTACTCCTTATACGAAAATTAATTCAAGATGGATTAGAGACTTAAATGTTAGACCTAATACCATAAAAACCCTAGAAGAAAACCTAGGTAATACCATTCAGGACATAGGCATGTGCAAGGACTTCATGTCTAAAACACCAAAAGCAATGGCAACAAAAGCCAAAATTGACAAATGGGATCTAATTAAACTAAAGAGCTTCTGCACAGCAAAAGAAACTACCATCAGAGTGAACAGGCAACCTACAGAATGGGAGAAATTTTTGCAATCTACTCATCTGACAAAGGGCTAATATCCAGAACCTACAAAGAACTCAATCAAATTTACAAGAAAAAAAACAAACAACCCCATCAAAAAGTGGGCAAAGGATATGAACAGACACTTCTCAAAAGAAGACATGCATACAGCCAACAGACACATGAAAAAATGCTCATCACCACTGGCCATCAGAGAAATGCAAATCAAAACCACAATGAGATACCATCTCACACCAGTTAGAATGGCAATCATTAAAAAATCAGGAAACAACAGGTGCTGGAGAGGATGTGGAGAAATAGGAACACTTTTACACTGTTGGTGGGATTGTAAACTAGTTCAACCATTGTGGAAAACAGTGTGGCGATTCCTCAAGGATCTAGAACTAGAAATACCATTTGACCCAGCCATCCCATTACTGGGGATATACCCAAAGGATTATAAGGCATGCTGCTATAAAGACACACGCACACGTATGTTCATTGTGGCACTATTCACAATAGCAAAGACTTGGAATCAACCCAAATTTCCATCAGTGACAGACTGGATTCAGAAAATGTGGCATATATACACCATGGAATACTATGCAGCCATAAAAAAGGATGAGTTTGTGTCCTTTGTAGGGACATGGACGCAGCTGGAAACCATCATTCTCAGCAAACTATTGCAAAAACAGAAAACCAAATACCACATGTTCTCATAGGTGAGAATTGAACAATGAGATCACTTGGACACAGGAAGGGGAACATCACACACCGGGTCCTATTGTGGGGAGGGGGTAGGGGGAAGGGATAGCATTAGGAGATATACCTAATGTAAATGACGAGTTAATGGGTGCAGCACACCAACATGGCACATGTATACATATGTAACAAACCTGCTCGTTGTGCACATGTACCCTAGAACTTAACGTATAATAAAAAAAAAAGATTTGAAAGACCAAAAAAAAAAAAAAAAAAAAAAAAAAAAGTAGAGACGGGGTTTCACCATGTTGGTCAGGCTGCTCTCGAACTCCTGACCTTGTGATCCACCCACCTCTGCCTCCCAAAGTGCTGGGATTACAGGTGTGAGCCACTGTGCCTGGCCAACTTCATCCAATTTCTTATGTCCGTTTTGATAATCAAGTAATGGAATGTCCATATGCCAGATGAGATCCTTTCTCTACACTCCCATCCATTTTTACTGTATTTGCAGTGTCTTGTCCCCATAAGATGAGTTCTAGTCATAAGACCTCAAAGTTACGGCTAAATTATCTGTTTGTTTTTTTTTTCAGGGACCCAAGTAGAACTCGAAGAAATACTTTTTTAAAGTACTTAATTATTTCAAGGCCGGGCACAGTGGCTCACACCTATAATCCCACCACCTTAGAAGGCTGAGAAGGGTGGATCTCTTGAGGTCAGGAGTTCTAGACCAGCCTGACCAATATGGGGAAACCCCATATCTACTAAAAATACAAAAATTTAGCTGGGTATGGTGGCAGGCACCTGTAATCTCAGCTACTTGGGAGGCTGAGGCAGGAGAATTGCTTGAACCTGGGTGACAGAGGTTGCAGTGAGCCGAGATCGTGCCACTGCCCTCCAGCCTGGGTGACAGACGAGACTCCGTCTCAAAATAAATAAATAAATAAATAAATAAATAAATAAATAAATAAATAAA